>NC_048599.1:67062139-67162139 GCF_003668045.3 Cricetulus griseus | reverse complement strand
TATGCAAGAATGTCCTGGAAGACAATTCATACAAACAAAACAGCCAACAAATAATGACTCATATGACAGGGTGTCAGTTAAATCATTGACTGTGGTTGCAAAACATTGAAAATACCATAAATATACCATATTTATCCTACCATGAAATCTATTTAATTATTCAAATTAGAACATATATAAAGTAGAATACTACTTAACATAGGTGGGTGTATAAATAAGGCTGAAGAGAAAAAGATATGGAGAGAAGTGACTGCACATGCAAAAGAATATGCATTACCATAATTATGATATCTGTAAAGTTGTGTTTATATATGGAGGAAAAAACTGAACATTAAAGGCATCTCACAGTCTAGCCTAATGATTTTGTAACAAGATACCAGTTTTTGTCAATATAGATCCTTAGCTTAAACATACATACATACATACACATATGCAAAGGTATGAATATATATGCATATTACATATATTTAGTATATGCATATAAAATATGTATTAAATAGACAAAATGTCACCTTCCTCTATTTTCCACTTTTAAAAAATTTACATTAAAATATAATTATATTATTTTCCCTTTTTCTTTTCCTAATTTCAATCCCTTCTATGTAACCACAGGGGATAGGAAAAGAGGGAGGGAGAGAGAGAGAGAGAGAGAGAGAGAGAGAGAGAGAGAGAGAGATTGTTCTCCATCTGCTGCTCACTAGTCAAGTTTTTCAAGGCCCTTCCTTGTCTGAATACACTAGCCCACACACGATGTCTTCTGAACATCCTAATCTTCACTAAGAAAGTTAGCACTTAATTAACTCAAACCATGGGTTGTTCTCTGATTCCTTTATGCCAGTTAGTCGTGTCTTCTTAAGTATTAATCATGTGCTAAGTTTTCTATTTCTCCCAAGAGATGTGTCACTAAATTGTACCTTTAGTATGGTTATATATAGTATAATACTTAGTCTCTGGTTTCCAAACACAGATAACAGCTGAGTACATAGGCAGTTTTGACCTTAAAGGATCTCAGGAAATTTTGTACTGTGTCCCAGGATTTTTCTATGACTAGAACTTATTTACTCAAAACTTTGTCTCAGTATCTGCAAAAATAGAACTTTGAACTTAAAACAGGTTTAAATTATTGAAAATAGTTCTAATTTTGAAATCAGCTAGTTTATCGTGAGTCTGGCTACATTATTATTATACAGCATTTCAGTTATTTTTATTAAACAGCACAGTTATTTACACACAAACACATACCCACATCTGTGAAATTTTAGTGTGTCAATAGCTAAGACAGGTTTTGCCCAGCACTAGTGTGAATACATATTTTTTATTTATATTTTACTATAGATCAAACCTATGTACTTCTTGCTAAATATATGCTGTCACTGAGCTACATCCACAGCCCATGGCTTATTCTTTTTAGAATGAAAGGGGTCACTATCTATCATTATTCTCAATGAGACCCACAGGTGTGAAATGAGAAACTCTTCCTGGTAAATTTTGGTGTCTCCATCTAGTATTCACACAGAGACAAATATCCTATTTGTAAACAGCAGGAGATTAATTTATTATCAGTTCAGGCCTATTTATACCCTTTCCTCTAATGGAGAGATGACAACCTTAGTAAAATCATGAGGAATGGCTACTAGCTATTCAATGTCAATGTCATACAGCAGAGCATCCAATAGATACAAATCTGAGTATGGAGTTGCTTAATCTGTTTTACCAATGTTTTACCTTGTTAAAGGGCTTGAAAATAACTGGGTGTTTGTGGTGCATGCCTTTAATCCCAGCACTTGGGAGGCAGAGGCTGGCAGATATCTGTGAGTTTGAGTGCCAGGATAGGCTCCAAAGCTATACAGAGAAACCTGTCTCGAAAAACCAAAAAAAAAAAAAAAGAAAGAAAGAAAGGAAGGAAAGGAAGGAAGAAAGAGAGAAAGAAAGAAAGAAAGAAAGAAAGAAAGAAAGAAAGAAAGAAAAGGGCTTGAAAACATAGTTAACTTTTTTTAGCTTCTTTTTAGAAAATGCAAATGTCTGTTTAAAACATCATAAAAGGCTGCTCAACTGAACAGCCAATGCCTTTTTTCCACCCTGACTCCAACTCATCCATCATGCTTTGATGGGGAATGTACTGTGTATTTTCATCTTATTGATTGTTGAATAAAGTACTATTTGGCCAATGAGGCAGCAAGTTAGGCAGGACTAGGAGTCCAGGAGGATTCTGGGAAATGTAGTAAAGAAGTGGTGAACCAGGCAGGAAGTGACATAGCAGGGAGACTCATATTTAAGGAAGAACAAGCAGGAAGTGGTCCCTTTTCCCCTTGGCTCTTCCTCCAGCAGTGCCATGTGATCCACTGACAAGGGAGGACGCCAATGGAAGGTGTCTGATAAGTCATATAAAATATATAGATTTATGATAAATTAGACTGAACTAACAGATGAGAATCCTAGTCATTGGCCAAGCAGCATTTGTCCATAATAGAAGTCTCTGTGTACTATTTGGGGCCCTAACTCAGTGAGCAGAACTCAGGCAGCTGGTGGAGACCACCCATGTGGCAGTAGGGCTTGGGCATGTTTTGACAGAAAGATTTATCATAACAATGCTTCTTCTCAAGTAAAGTATAGATTGATTTTTTTAAAAATTTCTTTTGTGGTAGAAGAGACTGTCCATACCACCCACATGTTGGGCCAAGTCTTTGAAAGGATTGGATATTCTGAGCTTCAGGTTGATCCCTGTCTGGGAATTTGAAGGGAAGACTTCAGGACAGTGCCAAAAACAACATGAGAAGTTTCAAGCTGAAGAAATTTTAGTGGTAAGCAAACAGAATCTATAAACAAAGTGGATTTTGAGATGCTGTGGTGAATTTGATCATTATAAGACTGAGTGATAACAATGTAAGAAATAACAGATAATACATAGACATGCATGGACTGATTGGTAAGTAGATGAAACATTTTAGAAACCACATATAAGTATGACAATCTACAACTGTCTCCTTATTCATTCCAAAGACATAGCTACAGGTCTGCTTGAGTTTTACAGACAGAGCAAAAATATCACATGTGAGATATGGAAAGAATAATATATATTTATGAAACTCAGTATTAATACAAGTGATTACTAATTTTAATTCTCCAGTGCAAAGTTATGGCACACTGAATAGCAAGAAGAAATAGAACAGTTGGAGGAAGTAGGAGGAGGAGTGAGATGAGGAGAAAAATGTTGATACTGGTTCTGCATTTAGGGCACTTGAGTTTTTTGGCTTGGAAGGTGGATTAGGTAATATATTTTTATTGATTTCTTTGACTCATTGTAGTCACTGAACACTTACTGTTGAAAATGATTAAAATGAAGTGATTATATAAATGTCTCTGAATAAATTTAATACTAGATCTTTTCCTGTGAGCCTTGCCAGCCCTGGATCTTATAGAGAGAAAGGACCCATATAATTGAGCCTTGGGGAGCCCAGATAATCTGACCTTGGAAAGACAAAGAAAGCAACAGAGATGAAGGCTGAAAAAGAGAAAAATAATGAAGTAGATGGCTATGTTCTCTCTCCATTATGATGACAGGGAGCCTTCCCACATTTCTGCACAACATTCCAAACAATCCATTTATTTTTTGTAACAGAAGAAAGGGTTTATTTAGCTTGCAATTCCAGGTTATATTCCATTATTGTGGGGAAGTCAATGCAGGAGCCCAGAGAGGCTAATCACAGCATAACCAAGAGCAAAGAGATAATAAAGCATGCATGTGTTCAACTGGCTTTCTCTATTTTTATATAATTCAAGAGGAAGCCCATAAAATGGTACCATGTACAATCATGTCTAATTTCTTCCCATCAATCTAAGAAAATAAATGAGCAGGAATGACCACAGGACAACCTGACCAGCCTGATCTAAGCAATCCTTCATTTCACTCACTTCCCAGTTGACTCTAGGCTGTGCCAGAACTGAGGGACATTAACATGACTTTGGACAGTGAAGGAATAAATCACACACACACACACACACACACACACACACACACACACACACACACACACCACTGGTTCTGTTTCATTCTATACTACATCCACAAGATTACCTCTTTTAAGTTTTTAAAATTATAGTATAATTTCATTATTTTCTCCTGCCCTTGCCCACATGCTCTCATATACCCTTCCTTGCCTCTCTTTCAAATCTATGGCTGAATTTTTTCATTATTTTTGTTACAACATTTAGGTATCTGTATATAAATATATGGTCCTAAAACGTAGATATGATGTGCTTGTTTACATGTATATTTGTAGCAGCACAGGTAAGATACATGGCACTAGGTTAAATATATGTTAATTTTATTCTGGGAGAAGTCACTTACATAAGGAACCAATGACCCGCAAGTTCCAGCTCCAAGAATCAACACCCAGACTGCTCTCTGTGACCCAACCAGAACCAAGAGGGTGAGCTGGGGTCTAGAACCCCAGACCTAGCCTTCTCCATCATATCTGCACCTGTGACCATGCCTAAACAGCATTGGTCAGTGCACCTGGCCGATGGATATCTCACTACAATTCCCCCTTTAGTCTAAAGAAAGTATTTAGAATTGATACAAAACTTTATACAAAGATATACATAGCAAATATCAAGTATGCACTATGGAGAAGGAAAAGTATCCTTAGTATTGTTATCTTCCTTCTCAGGTCTTTGATGTGGTTGAAGATTAGACTGTCATAAGTATTGTTCTCTCTTCCTAGATAGAAATTTTAGATACAAGACTTAAGCTTCCCAGCTTAGGGCAACTCTTATCAATCTCTGTAATGCCTTTCCCCTAGGACTGGATATGTAATTCTTGCCATTTGCTATTGGTGCTTCACTGGCATAGGTCTTTAGGTTAGATGCTCTTACTTTTCCTTATGTAAGTGACTTCTCCCTGAATAAAATTAACTTATATTTAATTTAGTCCAGTGTATCTTAATCTGTGCTGCTACATATATTACTTAATATTTAGACATAGCCTGCTTCTTTTCTACTTCTTACACAGCTCCTTAAAAATTGTGACTTATAATGCCATTTTACCTGACAAATCAAAATAAACTCTTTTGATATGATGTAATAATGAAAATGCTTGGACTTAGTAATATTATTAAAATCCTAATTAATTATCACAATGCTCACATAAATCTTACATTTCATTACACAGAAACACACACACACACACACACACACACACACACACACACACACACACACATACACACATACACACACACAAACACACGCCTCAAAAATGTTAGGTGGCTTGAAAGGTCACTGTCTTATTCAATATATCAGTCTGAGTCAGTATTCAGCTTTGAGTTTTGAGTCTGATATCCCTTTCAGTGTCTTTCTGTTTAGTGACACCAAGCTCTTTTGCAAAGGAGACCAACAGCAATGGTGTAACAAATGAGGCAGTGAATAACTATCTACCCTAAGAAAATAAAAACACATATTCTATGCAGGTTTGTTTCTGTCTTTTCTTGAAGGAATGAAGTGGCTTGTGTAAATATTGAGCCTTTCTAGCATCTTATCTAGGAACAGGGCAAATAGGAGTGACTTCTGTTTTGGAACTATGAAGTTTAAATTATAGTCCTAAGAGTGAGTCCTGGTGTTCTACAGCACAGCATTGATAACTATAATTCATAATAATCAATAATATAATGTTTTTCAAAGAAGTATAAGAATTGAAAGCTTCCAAATACAGTGGAGTTAGATACAGATAAAGGGAAATGCTAATTAGCCTAATTAGATCATAACATGTTATATACTTGTACAGTGATACGTATCATATATACCATATATGTGTGTAGTTAATTGTGTCATCTTAAAAATAAACTAATGGAAAGAATTCATGACTCATTTAAACAGAATTTACTAAGGAAGTAGAAAGAAATTGTATTATTTTGCTCATTATTTGTAATATCAAGAATAATAAGTGGTGTTTTAAGGTAGAAAGAGGCTTTTGATAAATCATTGACTTTTTGACTATTTGATCAGACTTTCAAAATATCCATGTGACTGTTTAGTTACTTACCTGGATTCTATTAAGACACAAAGACATTTTAGTCCCAACTTGGAGTCAATAATTGTTATTCCAGGAAATACAGTCATACATTATTTGATAAAAATTGGAAATTTTTAATTAAAACAATCAATGAAAGGTGATTAGTAAGTTTTCTCAATACCCTTTGGTAATTTATTCATGAATATACAGGTCGTTAGCCTGTCCTGTAAAGATGATTACTCTTGAATAGGTATGAGACAAAAGATAAGTCCTCTTTCTTTTTGGTAATTTAATCTGAGATCTGGATTTTGTGGGAATTTTACATGTCAAAAATTTCAAAGGATCATGCTAGCATCTAAAAAGCTCAAGTATCTTTGACAGAAATTCATGCCTTCAAGTCATGATTTGGCTTCCTCTAAGTGTGGAAGTGGCTATATAATAGGGTCTCAGAACATGGCATAACAGAGTGAATGATGGAAGTATCATCCAGGCTGTAAAACTCAGCATAGAGCCTGAACCAATGGCCAACAGGAGAAGGAAAGACCTAATCCATCAAAATCTGAGTTCACTACCCATGCTATTTGGTTTCTGTAGTTATGCTTCTAATTAACTGTTATTGTTAACTGAAGTATGTCAAGTCAGAATGAATTTTTTGTTGTTAAAACCTCACCATGAGAGAGGCTCAGAGCTACATTATGATCCCAAACATGCAGTGTAGTTGCTTGACAGATAATAAAGACTTTATACTGGCTTAAACACATGTTGGGGCAGTCTTCTGTGCTGGATGCTTCACAAGAGCTAGAGCACAGAGAAGTTATTTCCCATATCTGGTCCTTATTTATACAAACAAAACTTCATTATCAGTATAAGACCATAAATTTGTGTGGAGGAGCTGATGAGTGACTACAAAGGGCATTAATTAGAGAACCAAAACCAGTGTTTGACACATACAAAAAATGATATGGGTTCCTCCTAATATTTTTTATTATCCTCAGTATTACTTAAGAGCCTGTTTTTACTTGTATAATTATTTCTGAATTCACCATTCCTCTCTTGTAATCGACATCTCAAATTCTACCAGTTTTACATTTGTCTGACAAAATTCCTAATTTTAACCTTTATACACATCTTACTGAAGGAGATCTACTTAGAGGCAATATAGTACACCAGAAAATACTTTAGAAAGAAGATCAAAGCTGACCATGGTTATCCATCCCTATAATCCCTATAATCCCACCATGCTATTGGTAGAGTCAGGAAGATCCAATGATTCAGGCCAGCCTGGAGTTCATAACCCTTTACTTCCACCACCCCACCCCAACAAAAAGTAAAAGAAAATTTCACACTAGACAAAACCTAGTTAGAGAGAGGCATTTAGCGATAGCCTTTACCTAATATAAGATGAGACATTGATCCTCAGTTACAAGCTGAGAAATCTGATTTTGGATAAACAGAACAGACAGTTAAAAAAAAAAACAAAAGTAGAGTCCTAATAACTGTGTTTATAAGATTTATTATTAATTACAATGAATTATTAATAAAGTGATTGTTATAGTATGGAAAATAACACTCCTGAGACACTGGAAGTCTTACTGCGCACCTAGAATATATGTTGCCCAAACAAGCATATTACAGCATACACACTGATACACTGGTAACATACTTTAATCTAAAGACTGGTTGTCTGGTGGTTGTGAATGCTGTTTATCTCAGAACTTGAGAGGTAGCAGCAGGAAGATTTCTGAGTTTGAAGTCAGCCTAGTGTCCAGAGAGAGAGTTCCAGAGCAACCAAGGCTATTTAGAAAAAACTCTGACTCAAACAACAAAGAAACAAGCCAATTTGGTCAGACCCAGAATCAAGGTAAGGTAAATTATCTATATAATGTCAGGATGTGGTTTTACAAACTTCCACATAAAAACTTCACAAAAGCTTAAAAAGGGATTTTATAATCAAAAGAAAGAAATTAGCAGGACTTCTTGGTAGTAGCATTTTCTCAGGTGGTCTCTGTTTGCTAGAGACAAGCAGAGGCTTGGGGTTCTTTTAAGAGAGGCTTCCTGACTCAGCATAAGTGGAAAAAACCATAAGGCTCTTTTAGCAATGTTATTTAGCAGATAAAAGACTGCGTGGCCAGAAAATGGTAAAGATTTACAATAAAGACAGATTCAGATGAAGAAAAACCTCTGAAGGTTTACACCATGTTTAGATTAATGACTATGGTTGATACTTAAGACTGAGCAAGCATATAAGAACTCCTAGTCATTGGCCATCAGCATTGTAACTAATATAAGTCTCTGTACGTTATTTTGAGCACCCACATGGGAGCATGGCTTGGGCGATTTGGCAGAAAGAGTTATCCTTACAGACAGGATTTGGCTCTTACTATCAAATGTATTCATCTTGATTTTCTCCTTAAATATTGGGCATTCTTGGATTTAAGTATAGACTTCTGTGAAATATTTTCCTGACAGAAATTGCCATTTTGCTTTATTTTTTCTTGTTTGACCTCTATCACTTAAAAAAAGACATTTATTTTTTTGTTTATATGCATGAGATTGTGTGTGTGTGTGTGTGTGTGTGTGTGTGTGTGTGTGTGTGTGTGTGTAGGGTGTTGTGGAAACTGTAGTTACAGGTGGTTGTGAGGCACCATGTGGGTGTTGGGACCAGACACGGGTCTTATGGAAGAGCATCAAGTGCTTTTAACCACTGAGTCACCTCTCCAGGCTCCTGAACTCTAATATTTGAGTGACTTATTCTTTAGTTCTAATAGTAAACACTAACTTTGTTAACTTGTTGGATTGGAATTTCTTATTTAAAAATTGCTGTTCATTGGATTTGCTTTTAATTAAAATTATTTTAGTTGTCATGTGTTTATGTCTAGCTTCCAAATATTTCATAGAGAAATTGGATCTTTTATACATAGATAGCATGTACTCATGCATACAAATTACATCAGGAACTCATATAATGTACATTATTTTATGTAAGTCTCTAAACACATATCTAGTACATGATTTATACAGTAGTTTTTGTTGATTATTCATTGTTATAGAGATTACAGTATTGTTTTCAGATGTAAATATCTTTTAACAATGAATATATCAATACTGTGTGTATAAGATCTTGAGTTGAAAGTTTATAAGTTCAGGAAATTATATTAGAAGTTTAGGCTTTGATGAAATAATTAAACAGTAGGTATGAGTTTGTTTTGCAATCTACTCTATAAGCTACAGCATTATATGAAATGTGAAAATAATATTTTATTTTAAAATTTCACATTGAATAAAACTTCCCAATTTGCTCTCACATTATAATGGGGCTTTGAGTTGGTGGTAGCACCTAAAACTTCAACCCCAGATCTTACCTTCATTGTATTTGCCTTGGGCTTCCCACATATTCTTCTCAAGCCCCTGACAAGATGAGTACAACTTTTGCACATCTGTGAGAGAGAACAAAAGAATAAGATAAAAATTTTCTTCAAAATTCAGTAGACCAGAAAGAACAGAAAATTACCATGAAAAAAAGAGTTATTGTATTTACTGTAGCTGCAGTAAAACTACTATGTGAAATAGGTTGAAGTTACTCTAAAGAAGTGTGTAGGAAGATACAGCCTTCAGTAAATTGAATTAAAAAGTAACCAGGTGGGTAGGCTCCCCTTCGATGTTATGTAAGCTGATTTAGCTGTCATCTTTGAGAAAGCATAGGATGGCCAGATTTTCCTATTATATTCTCCCAATGTGAATAACATGCTTGTTTTGTATCCTGCACTCCCAACCTCAAAAGCTGTACCATTTTCCCTGCTTAAATGATCTTCTTCATAGCCACCAAAATTCCATAACCATGATTGCACTTCCTTAACTCCAGTTTCTTTGGATTTATTCATCCATACTAGAATGGTCTGTTTGTCCTAACTGTCAGTAAAATCTATGCTTTAAAATACAGCTCTAAGTGATGCTTCAAGGTCATTTTCCCAAATTAAAATTAATATTTGGTGATTCTTATGACTTTTAGAAAAGAATTTCTTATATAGGTAGATAATTCAGTCAGTAGAGTATTTGCTATGCAATTGTGAGGGTTATTTCACTCTCCAGCACCAACATAAAAGTCAGGTTTGGAGCAAGGTTCCATGGCTCAACCGGCCACTGTGGTTTGGTGACCAGGGTTTGAAAATCCGGACCCACGTAGTGGAAAGAGAATACTGACTTCCACAAGTTGTCTTCTGATATTCATATGCATACACAAGAAAGAAAAGAAGAAAGACAGGGAGGTAGGTGGGAGGGAGGGATGGAGAGGTAGGCAGAGGGGAGGGAGGAAAAAGTACTTGTAACTACATTGAAATATTGTTGCAAAAATTAGAGTTGGCACATATGTATTGACAAGTTTTATATAAATTAAACCTGTGGTATAGTTCTTGTCTCATAGCACATATTCAGTAAAATGATAATAATCAACAGTCTGTAATGCCCAATATTTCACCTATACCTTTGTTTATGTATGTTTTACCCACTTTATGAATGATTGACACTATAACCTGTGTTTACCAGGTTTTTTTTAATACTTAAATAAAAATCTCTCAAATTTTCATCTAGTATTTTTAGGAATCATTCCAGAAGAGAAAAACAAAACAATACAGTCTGTATCCATTTTTTTATTCTGACACTTGAATGCTTTAATGTGAGTGTGGGATTAATGAACTTAGTGTTCACTAGATAAGTTTGAATACAGTAGTCTACCTCATCACCTCTATACCACTAATGTGTACTCTGTACTGAAATTCCTTGAAATAATAGTCTGTGAGATAAAATAGAAACAGACAATTGAGTCAAACCAATTCAACATATCTTACTTCACAGATTGTCAACCTGAAACCTATAGACTTAACATTTGCCACATGTGACCATGAGTGATGCAACTTATCATTGAGCTCTGCTTAAATCTCAGTATCTTCATCATTCTTTCTTACCCAGGACTTCTGTGTTTTTGCAGACTGCTATTTAGTTAAATGAGTTTTAACAGATAAAAACTAGATGTTGAAAATCAGCATAATAATTATTTAATTTGTCCTTATCTCATGCAAAGCATCCCAACCACAGTTTTCACTCCCTCCACTTCTCCAAGTCAGCCCCTTCCACACACTCCTCCTCTCTTTCCCTTCAGAAAAGAGCAGGCCTCTCAGGAATATGAACCAAACATGGTATAACAAGATACAATTATGCTATTTGTAAGTGCTAGAAATAAAGAAAAGATATGAAGAGTCAGAAAAGATAATGGTTTCAGAGAGGAAAGAAAGGAAAACTGTGTTCAACAAGCCTGTTGACAGAATCTCAAGGAAATGAAGAGGATTGTGCAAGACTCTGAAGACCTCCTAGGGAAGGCCTCACCCTCCCTGGGGAGCAGAAAGGGTATGAAAAAGGTAGGGTTAGTTGGGGGTGCAGGGGAGGAGGAGAGGGAGAGGGAACTGGTATTGACATGTAAAATAATCTTTCTAATTCAATTGAAAAAATAAATAAAATGAGAAAAAAAGAACAGGCATAGTTCAAGCCAATTATGTGATGGACAATAAAATTGTATTGTTTTCCTTTTCTGTTACATCATTAGCTACCTTGGAAAAATATTTAGAAATGGGACCTAATTATTGAAAATAAATTTTAAGAAGATCATTTGTCATAGAATAGGGAGTACCATGAAAGGCTTGTCTCTGGACATAGTATGGATGTTACATTCATGGACACATAACAGACATGCACAAGATCAAGAGAGTAAGAATAGAAGGATGCAGAATGTGTGAAGAGAGAAACTGGAGAGCAGAGGGATATTAATTGGGGAGGAGAGACAATACAGAAGAAGAGATAAGTAACAGTGAGGCTATTTGAAAAAAATGATACAAGGAAACATATTATTATATATTTAACAAAACTTTCATATAACACACTGACATGTGGTGTGTGTGTGTAGTTAAGACATTCAAGGTGATAATTTTTTCCCACAAAAGCCATAGGCTGTGTAAGGAAGACCACAGTACCAGACAAAAGAAACCTCCTTTTGAAATATCAGAGGATTCCAAGAGACAAATTTAAAAATAATAATAAAAGCTTAATACTGCATTACCAATTTGTAATCCCAAATCAAACGGTCATTTCCCAAAACATACACACAAGTAACACTATGCAGACTGAACAGATTGTATTTAAGAATATATATGTATATGCTTGAACATATATGCATGCAAAATAATGAAAAAAAAGAGGCTATGAATTTGAAACCAATCAAGGTGGGACATCTGGGAGGATTTTGAGGGGAGGAAAGGATCCGGGAAGGATACAGTTATATTATAATATCAAAGAGTAAGAGACACAAAGTTTGGGAGCAAGAGGGAGATGTGTTGGGATAGGGTAGGAAAAGCTGGAGGGAAGGAATGGAAGATGGGTATGAAGAAGAAAAAATGTACATGCAGGAAAGTTTCAAAAGTTAAATTTAGACAACTATCTGCAGTTGATTGTGGAAAACTAACAATAGAGAGTTCCACAGATTATTCAGGCATTCCTGAAGACAGACTGAGCTTCTAATAAAGACTGTGGCAGTAGAGAAGGGGATCTATGAGTAACTACAAAGGAAACAAAATCTCCATCAGCTTGAGAGTAAACAAGGAGAAAAAGATGGCCAGTTGAGGGGATGGGATATATTGAGTGTTATTTTTTACACTCAGAAAATATCATGTATATTTTTATTAATCAATTCAAGAATATGAGGAAGGAAACCAGGTGTTTATAAAATACAATGACAATTTCCAACATACCAATGTTAGGTTGAATTCAAGACAATTCTCAGGTATTCAGGGGTTTGAGAGAGAGGCAGAAGGCAATGGGATGTTATGCAATAATGAGTGTTGAATCTGTGTAATGAACATCCTTTTAAAAGAGAAGAGGAGATTGAATAAAATGTTAGGACCAGGACAGATTCTTAGCTATTACCCACTTTGGTTTAGAAGAGGAAATAAGAAAACAGTGAAAAAGTGAAAGTTGTGCATGGATTATCTGTGGTTGAAAACAATAGTATTTTCAGCTCAGTGGTTGAGAATCTGAGATACTAAATACAGTTATAGAAGTTATGTTGTCTATGAACATCAATTTCAAATGCAAGCTCCCATATATGCTTTTCCAAACATTAAGTTATATATTAAAATACCTATCTAATACCTGTTAAAGAAATTTAAATGAATGAGTCATCTATGATAGAAACACAAAGGAGATTCTAAATATTTTCTTAAAACTAGGGCTTCAAAGGAAACAGTCAGTAGTACAAAACGACCACCCACAAAATGGGAAAAGATCTTCACCGATCCCACATCTGACAGAGGACTGATTTCCAAAATATATAAGGAGCTCAAGAAGCTAGCCACCAAAGCACCAAACAATGAAATTAAAAAGTGGGGTGCAGAACTAAATAGAGAATTCTCAACAGAGGAATCTGAAATGGCTGAAAGATACTTAAGAAAGTGCTCAAAATCATTGGCCATCAGAGAAATGCAACTCAAAACAACTCTGAGATACTACCTCACACCTGTCAGAATGGCTAAAATAAAAAAATACCAATGACAATCTATGCTGGAGAGGATGTGGAGAAAAAGGAACACTCTTCCATTGCTGGTGGGAGTGTGAACTTGTAAGACCACTCTGGAAATCAGTATGGCAGTTGCTCAGAAAAATGGGAATCAGTCTACCTCAAGATCCAGCCATTCCTCTCTTGGGTATATACACAAATAGTGCATGTTCATACAACAAGGACATATGTTCAACCATGTTCATAGCAGCATTGTTTGTAATAGGCAGAACCTGGAAGCAACTAGAAGCCCCTCAACTGAAGAATGGATTGAGAAAATGTGGCACATCTATACAATGGAGTACTACTCAGCAGAAAAAAGCAATGGAATCTTGAAATTCGCAGGCAAATGGATGGAACTAGAAGAAACCATCCTGAGTGAGGTAACCCAGTCACAAAAAGACAAACATGGTATGTACTCACTCATATATGAATTTTAGACATAGAGCAAAGGATTTCCAGCCTATAATCCTGTTCACCAAAGACACTAGGAAACATGAAGGACTCTAAGGGATAAATTGTCCCCATGAATGGAAGTGGCATGAACTCCTGAACTAATTGGGAGCATGCGGGTAGGGGGGAGGGAGCTGCTACAATAAGAGCAAGAGAAGAGGAGTAGAGGAGAGGAAATGGAGGGGCAGAAATGTTGAGTTGGGGGAAGAATAGAGGAGAGAGAGCAGGATGAGAGATACCATATTAGAGGGAGCCACTATAGGTCCGAGAAGAGATCTGGAACCAGGGAGATCTCCAGAGACCTACAAGGATGACATGATCTGACAATCCAGGCAATGGTGGAGAGGATAATCTAAAAGCCATTCCCCTAAAATGAGATTGATGACTTCTCTTTATGCCATCCTAGAGCCCTCATCCAGTGCCTGATGGAAGCAGAGACAGACATACAGACATCTACAGATATACACTGAGCTGAAATTGGGAATTTAGTTGAAGAGAGGGAGGAATGAAGAGCGAAGGGGTCTGTACCAGGTTGGAGAAACCCACAGGAACAGTTGGCCTGAACAAGGGAGAGTACATCGACCCCAGATGCTGTCGGGGAGTCCAGTACAAGACTGATCCAGACCACTGAACATGGATGTCAATAAGGAGGCCTCTGCACTACAGGGAGCCTCTGGTGGTGGATTAGTATTTTTCCCTGGTACAAGAAGGGACTTTGAGAGCCCATCCCACGTGAAGGGTTACACTCTGGCTCTGGACACATGGGGAAGGGCCCAGGCCCAGCACAGGAAGATTTGGTGGACTTTGCAGAGCCCCAGTTGAGGGCCCTACCCCCCTGGGGGAGGAGGGATGGGGGTAAGGGGAGGGAGAGGGAGAAGGGACTTACACGTGAAACAAGCTTGTTCCCTAACTAGAACTAATAAATAAATTTAAAAAAATTGAGGGCTTCTAAGTAAGTATATCCAGATTATTTACTGAATGTTATCAAACTTGAGTTTTGTGATACTCATTTAATCATTTATAATTTTATAAGGCCAAGTGTATGTTATTGTCTGTCATAGCAGTAAAGCTTATATCACATCAGTCATATTAAAACTCTATAAATAAGTTAATGGGTCTATTATAAGTCCTTCTTCATTGGGGGATCTACATGGACTGAAAAAGAATCATCGCGAAGGGAGGATGTCCATTGCCAGACAACTTAAAATGAGAAATCAGAACTTTTCACTATTGCCAGAAGCCACTCACTGACCTGGTGAATGATGATCTTCAAACCATAGTGAGTCACACATTATTGATAGCAATATACAACTTATCTCTCTATTGTTTTTCATGATTAAGGCCAGAGCTGTCAGTGTGTGATATTGTTTTTGTCTCCAGAAAAGCTAGTGAGTCAGTTCAGATGGCAAGTGAGTCATTGCTAAACTGAGTGTATAACCTTGAAGAATTTACTTTTTATTATTAACTTACGTTTCTGAAAAATGAGTTGATTTAACTTGTTTACATAAGAGCTATTTATTTTTAAAATTCACAATGTATTGAATTCAAACATCAGAACACGGCATGTGTTTTTATCAAACTTCTGCCACCCAACTCCATACATCTGTAACACACATGTACAGATGAATGTGTGATACAAATATGAGTAAAACAATGAGTATGAACATTAAGTTTATATGAAATAGATTATAGGTGTAAATACAAAATTCATAAAACATAAATTGACAGAAGTTCTTTCGTTAATCAAGAAAAGTTAGTGAGAAATATGGGTAGATGGGTTGCTTCTTTAAATATAGTAATATGTGTGATTTATGTAATCATATACAAATGTGAATTCAAAACATGGAAAGCATGAAATGACATGAGATACCTGTATGGTATGTTTTGTGTGATTGGTTGGAGCAAAGGTGCAACTTAAAATTCATCTAGACCTTGGTAATGCCTGAAAAAGCTCCCATAAAGTGTAAAACATCCTCAGGTTGCCAAGCAGTTAGCCACAGTATTTTTTGCTTAATGGTACAGAAGGAGTATATACTTGAGTTTATTGTCTCACTATAATTTAGGAAAATTTCAAATCAATTTCACGAGTTTTATTAAGCTGAATATTAAATCTGAATGCAAGGGAAATCAAAATACAATTAGAATGACATCATACCTTGACATATATAAGACTGTTTGAATAAGAGGGTGTGGACTCTTACTTGTAAATAAACAGTAAAAAATATCATTTATCCATCAAGCTGTCAGCATTTTTAATAATACAATAATAGTCAAAGTTAATTTTACAGAGAAATGAGGTCTATCTTACATTATTGGCAGAGAAATTGGTGTTGTCTCAATCCCAAATATACATATGTTAAATAAAAATAATCACTTTTATTTTATATTTAATAAAACCCATACACAAACCAAATAATCAAGGGAAAATGTTGGTTGTCACAATTTATATGCAACACCGAAAAAAATTAGTTTAAATCCTTAAATATTCTTGTGTGTGTCTGTGTCTGGTCTTTTTGTGTTTGTGAGTGCGTGCATTCACTCATGGCTGGGCAGATAGTTCCCAACTGTATGAGAAAAAAGCTACCACTAAATATATTCATATTTATAAAGAAGACTTTAACCAGGCCCTGAAGGGCCCACCCCCTACACACTTTTTCTCTCATTTATCTAGAAAACTATTTTGTCATCTTCTTCACTTTCAAACACTGTCTTTCCACACCTCCTCTCCAAATCTCAGTCTCAGCTGATAGTTTGCTTCCTGTCTCACTTGAAGTGCTGTGAAGAAACTTCCACAGTCTCCACACACCTACTCACATCTGTAGTCATATACCCCTCCTTCCCACGGCTACTTGAGACCAACTAGCTCTATTCTTTCCTAAGACCAATTCTTCTGCTTTTGCAGATATCCCTAGCTTTCATACCAACCCCCACGTATCACCTCACTGACTCCCCATTCTCTATCCTCTGTTTTTAAATTTAAACAAAATTGCTTCATTTGCTTCTTTCAATTTAGTCCTTCAAACTCTTCCTATGTGCTTTTGAATTTTGGTCGGTCTTTCTCCTCTGGTCCTCAGTTTCCCTGTGTGTAAGGAACATTTTATTCAGTTTTGGCTTCTTTCAATACAACATATCACATAACAGGTTTCACTGAGATTTTTTTTACACACTTTGTTTACTCCTCAACTTCAATCTCTATCCTCCAGCCACAGCTGCTAGTTACCTTCCTCATCTCAGAAGCCCCATTATTATTTCATGTCAAACATACACTGGTAGGTACCTGCTTTGTTTTGTTCTAGCCTATTTTGGGCACTCTTTCTTCTTTTATGGCACTGTTTGTAAGTTTATAAATATATACATATGTACTAATGTATGAAGAATATAATTCTCTGTTTACTAATATATATGTACTAATGTATTAATAACATGATAGTCTTTATATGTTTATGAATATATACATGTTCCAATGTGTAACGAATACTGTGATGGTTCAGCTTAAAATCCATTACCCAGAGGAACCAATGAATTAGATTTACATACTCCAGACAACTACCACATGACAGTAAATCCTACCACTATATCACCTACCTATAATGATTTTGTTTGACATTTCAAATATTAAAACACAGGTAGTTTTTCATAATTCTCTTGCCCGATCATGTTTTCATGGGGAGTGACTTAATTTAGACAACATCCTTGGCCTCTTTTTCTTCAGAGGAAAACCTGATTTGTCTGGATTACATAAGAGTTTGAAAGAAAAGGACCAAATGGGGAAAAAAGACTGGATTTGGCAATCTTGTTTTTCTGCTCTATTTCTTTATGTTCTCTCTAGATATGTGGTATGAGGAATGTCGTGTGTGGGTGGCCTGGGGTTTCCTGACTGTATTTATTATCAGTGAACAGCTCTGATCAGTGTCAGAAACAGGAGAGGGAAGTAGACAAGGTCACTGGACTATATACTTTAAATTAACTGCATGTAGCTTTCCTCAGTTAACATTAAACATTAAACAACAATGTTTAAATATCCATCACCAATTCTCTTGTATCCTATTTAAGCTAGTTCACAATCCAGGTGATAAAATAAGAGATATTGTTATTGAATCTGTTAAAATTCCAAACATATTCAAGAACTGAGATAAATACCTCCATCCTAGTGGATTAAAGACCTTAGCATACAACCAAATACACTGAACCTAATAGTAGAGAAAGTGAGAAACAGCCTTGAACAGGAGACAATTTCTTAAACCAATAGCACAGGCACTAAAAACAACTATCAATAAAAGGGGCATCCTGAAATTGAAAAGCTTCTGTAAGGCAAAGGACACTGTTAAAAGGACAAAACAGCAGCCTACAGAATGGGAAAAGATTTTCACCAACTCCAAAACTGAGAGAGGGCTAATATCCAAAATATTTAAAGAACTTAAGAAAGTAGACAATAACAAATTCAAAATATCCAAAATATTTAAAGAACTCATAGCAGTGTCACTCACACATTAAGCCTGCCACAAAACATTTCACCTAGAATCTATCGTTCCTGTAAAATGTATTGGGGGTAATAGAGGTGCAGAACTTGTGAAGTCCAACTTGAGGCCCACACCAGGAGAGGGAAGTCATACCTGACAGTGGCTGGATGACCAGGAACCAGAGGCAGGACAACCCAGAGACACAGGATAGAACTAAATACAACTGGCAAAATAGACACTGAATTGATTACTGATGATAATCTGCCATCTGCTATACTACTAGATCAGCGCCTACTCCAAGTATCCTCAGAGGACTATCATCAAGCAACTAATGAGAGCAGATGCAAACACTGGGTAGAACCAGCAGAAACCTTTAGAAAAGGAGGAGGAGGGATTATAGGAGCCAGAGGGTATGTTCTTGGCAAGAATACCACGAGAACATGACTCATACAATCAACTAAGCAGAGTTCACAGGGACTCACAAAGACTGAAGTGATAAACAAGGACTCTGGATGACTCTGAACTAGTTCTTTGCTTGCAAAACCTCATGATTTTATATCTTGGTGTTCTTGTGGGACTCCCAACAATGGGAGCTGGAGTGACTATGACTCTTACGCCTTTGTTTGGGATCTTTTCCCTCCTTCTGGGTTTTCCTAGGCCACCTGTGTTAGGGTTTGTGCCTAGTGTTATTGTAACTTGTTAGGCCATATTCTGTGGATATCCTCTGGAGGCCTGCTTTTTTTTTAAGTGAAATGGAGAAGGAGTATATGTTGGGGTAGGAGAAGACACTGGGATGAGTGTAGGGAATGGAAACTGCAGTTGGGATGTAATGTATGACAGAAAAATAAAAGAAAAAAAATCTTTTGAAACTGAAGTAGGCAAGTGAAGAAAAAAGATGCCAGTTAATCTGTCCAGACTATCTACAGTAGCTAATGTGGGTGAAATAAGGGGACCCTAGATTCTCCCAGCCCATTATTCATTACAGTTGTTTATGACTTCCACAAGCTCTTGTAGACGCTAAGAACAAGCCAGATATTCTCTGTGTTGAAACACTGACACCCACTGGTTATTTCTAGTAGTGACCAATACTCTCTCTCTCTCTCTCTTTTAAATAAATTTTATTTAAATTAGAAATAATCTTATATTACACATTAATCCCAGTTCCCTCTCCCTCCCATCCCATCCTCCCAAGCCACCCACCGACCTCCCATCCCATCCCCCAACCACCCCCGAAGGAGCTTGAGGCATTCCATGAGGGATCATCAAAATATGCTAAGTCATTTCGGGAAGGACCTGAGCCCTCCTCTAAGTATCCAGGCTAAGAGAGTATCTCTCCATGGGGAATGGGCTCCCAAAGTCCATTTGTGCACTGTGGATACATACTGCTTCCACTGCCAGAGGCTCCATAGACTGTCCAGGGGGCCTGGTTTGGTCTTATGTTGGTTCCCCAGCTATCAGACTGGTGTCCATGAGTTCCCACTTGCTCAAGTCAGCTGTTTCTGTGGGTTTTCCCAGCATGGTCTTTACCCCTTTGTTCATCATTCCTCCCTCTCTACAACTGGATTCCAGGAGTTCAGCTCCTTGCCAAGCTGTGTGTGGATCTCTGCTTCTGCTTCCATTAGGTACTGGATGAAGGCTCTAGGATGGCATTTAAGGTAATCATCATTCTCATGATCGGGGAAGGGCATTCAAAGGATTCAATCTTCCTGATCCCTTATGTTCTCCTCCCCCTCCTCTTCTCCCTTCCTCTTTCTCCCACCTTCCCCCCTTTCCCCCCATGTTCCCAATTTGTTCCAGAGTTCTTCCCTTTCCCATTCACGGGGGTGGGTGGGGGCGCATGTATGTCTCTTTCATGATCCTCCATGTTTCCTAGCTTCTCTGGAGGTATAGACTGTAGGCTGCCAATCTTTTGCTCTGTGTCTAATATCCATATATGAGTGAGTAACCATCCTAAATGAGGTAACCCAATCACAGAAAGACAAACATGGTATGTACTCACTCATATATGGATATTAGACATAGAGCAATACTCTCTTTCTTAAAAATAAAAATTCCTCATAAATGACTATTTACTATGATCCTATTTACTATGCAAGGTAAAGGGGAAATTATGAGACTCAAATATTGAAAACGGCGGAGAAAGATTAACACACACACTTAAGAGGAATAGCCAGTGACCTGGGAATGTTTCATATGTAAGAACATAGTGGTCAGTTACTTCAATCTTCAAATTGTACAAAGTAATCTCAGAAGTTATCCCCTAAAATATGACTTAAAATATTTAATCAGGTAATCTTAAGTTTATCTAAATAATAAAATAAATGAACAAAACTGTCTTGATTATGGCCCCTTATCTCTGAGGGTACCCAGTGGAATCTGTAGGTGATGTTCAGATTCAGATGTATTCCTGCTTAAATTGCTGAGTTCATGATATGAAAGGACTCAGAGTAAACCTGAGATTATGTAGCTTAGAAGGTAATATCCCTCATAATTAAATCCGGCCCCCACTAATATACAAATTATGGAAATGTATTTTTAATTTTAAAAATTCTACTGGATTTAGAAAGTTGGGTGTTCCCCAACCAGAAGAGCCTTTGCTATCCATCATCAATTCTAATTATTCACCAAATCAAATTATTAGAAGTATCTATAGTTTTCCACATGTAATATAATTTTTGTCACGCTGTACAGAATGACTCACCCTATCATTTCTCATAATCTCTGCCCTTCATGAGACAATTAATCTTTGTTTTGGAGGAGACTGACCCATCTAGTCAGTAGAACCACATTCTGAGGTCGTGTGAACTTTGGGGTCAGACAGCTCTCTTCTTATACCATATGGGGCCCCAGGATTGATTGTGGGTCATCAAGTCCCCTTACAAGCTGAGCTATCTTACTGACCACATTTTTATTTTCCCTATTAAAATGATGAAAGATAAGCAAGTTGTGAGTATCAGTGACTTAAATATGCTGCTCTGCTCTTAATATTAAGCAACTATCCAAGCATTAAAGGGAAGGGTAGTATTCTATGGCCAATGGTTGCTGTAACATTTCATGCAGATTTTTTACCACCTCCATTTTTGAAATAGATTCATTCTGGGATTGTAAAGCAATTGCCAACTTCCAGATGCAGCACAGTTTTAACAAACTCACATTGTAATGAGATCACATTTACCTCAGGTACCTGAAGTACATTTTTTTGTGCATAAATCACTGCACATAAAATCAATTGCCAATGAAAAGAAAAAAACAACCCTTTTATGTAATGCCAATTGTTAGGGACAACAATTTAATTAAATTTCTCTCTCTCTCTCTCTCTCTCTCTCTCTCTCTCTCTCTCTCTCTCTGTGTGTGTGTGTGTGTGTGTGTGTGTGTGTGTGTGTGTGTGTGTGTGTGTGTGTGTGTGTGTGTGTGTGTGTTTGTGTGTGTGTTTGGGGGACAGGCAAGGCATGAATGCATATGGAAATCAAAGGACAAGAATTGAACTCAGGTCACCGGAAATGATGACAGGCTCCTATAGCTAATGAGCCATTTTGATGACCTAGTAAAGAGTATTAAACTATCTTGTCTGCATTTCTTTGCTTGAAAAACATATAGAAAGATAACTCGGTAAATAAGTAATAATAATAGTATCTGTGTTTACGTGACGTGTTTCAATCATCTCCTTTTCAGTTCACACTGGAGCTTGCTTATCCCATGAGACTTTCCACAATCAAGAATAAAAACAGAATGACTATTTTTTTTTTTTTGGTTTTTCGAGACAGGGTTTCTCTGTTTAGCTTTGGAGCCTATCCTGGCATTCGCTCTAGAGACCAGGCTGGTCTTGAACTCACAGAGATCGGCCTGCCTCTGCCTCCCGAGTGCTGGGATTAAAGGCGTGCGCCACCAATGCCTGGCAACAGAATGATTTTGAGGTAATCATTTTAGACAGTCTCTAACAAAACCCTACAATGTAAAATGTCAAGTTATTTACCTCGGAGAGTTCTGTTTCTCAGACATCCCTCCAAACACTAACATCTTCAGGAATAAATCAGAGAGATATATTATGAAGCACCTTTAAACACCTTAATCTGACCTATTATTTATTACTGATGGTGAGTACTTATTTTCCACCTAGGTTTTTATAATGTGTATCTTTAACTCTCTTGTGGAAATAGCAATAACTTTTTACTATATGACATCATTAAGTAAAACCCAGTGTCTAAATTAAGTTGTTTGTGTGTGTGTGTGCGCGCTATTTACTGTTAAATAGGTATTAAATACCAGACCCAGGGATGACTTAACATTCTCATTTTCAAAAAAAAAAATTGTGTTGGCTCATGTGGTATATTTAGTTGGCTTAGCAATATTCATCTCTCTCTAACCCTGCTTCTTTCAGTGGAATCATGAAGATCAAGGGGTGTCTACTTTAGGAATTTCTTACCCTTTTGTCCAAACACACAATTATCAGTAGAATTGATTTGAAATTGAAAGAAGGAAAGGCAGAGAGGAGCTTTCTCACATTCGCCTTAGTTTACTTTGTCTGGTCATTACGAGATCTATTTTCTAGCTATTCACTCAAAAGCAACTGTGAAAGAGTTCAGATTATGATTTCATGTGAAGTTGCATTTCCAAAACTGACAAAGCAGAAAATGGAAAAACCTGCTCTATCTGCTGAAATGGGATCCATTTGTGTCTTTCTCAAAAGCCAGCCTCAGATTCCCAAAGATGATAGAACTGTGAAGCAAATGTTCACTTCATCTCAAAAGCAACTATGAGAGAAACAAATGTGGGTAGTTTCACTTCTAAGCACACTGACCCATACTAGCTGGAGTTGGTCTATCAGACCCTCCCAGGTTTCCTGGGTGTCCAGCCCCAGAAGCTTTCCTCCCTGGCTTTGCAAATATTCAGATTATTTGTAGGAAACAGTGTGCTGTCTGTTTTCCAGATTATTTCATCATCAAGACAGTGGGAACACTGCATCCTCTGCAGAGCAGATCCCCTGGGACTTTGGAGATGAAAGTGTGTGGATCCATACCCAGTCCCTCTAGGACCCTTCACAGCTTAACAATTTCCATTATTTGATAATTCTTTAATCTTAACTAAATGGAGAGAGAAAAATAGCTTGAACTTTGTAGTTTATAGAAGTATTAAATGAGCTCACCTCTGATAATATCAACCTTTTTAATACTCAAGGTACAACATTTTTGCTCTAAGTTTTCTAATGAGTAGGTGAGTCCTGAATATTTACTGACAAAAATATATACAGTAATGATTATATACGTGTCTATATTTATAATTTGGACTTAAAATTTCCAGAATTTGAATCCCACTTTTATATACTGTAAAACATGTCTTTTGCTTCATCTAAGATAGACGGAATGTTGTTGGTAATTTTCATTTATTGTTTCTGTAACATTTAACTGTGTTTTGGTCAATGTTAGAAACTTAAATCTTAGTGACAGGACTTACTACCTGATTTCCCTGCTGCCTGACTATGAGTTTGGAGGAAGCATTTGAATTCTCTTCATGCTTTAATTCCTTCATCTGTGAAAATGTTTACCTGAACTTGTATCATTATAAACTTTACATGTGTCAATAGACTTAATAAGGTACTAAGTAAAACTTGTAAATAAAGAAGTTAGCATGTGTGAGTAAGCGTTCAGGAAATGTTATTATTTGGAGTAAATTATATGCTTTAAAGTGTACTGTATTTAATGAGTATTATCTGGTACGTTAGGTACATTGGAATGATATTATGGAAAGGCAGAGCTCCTTCCAGGTTGCTACAAATAGTCTATAATAACAGTACATGTTAATCAGTCTATACATTCTGCTACTTTCTGCCCGAATTGTCTGACTTGACAAACATTGAAAATCCATAATAATAATTCTGTGTATCATAAGTAGTGATGCATAATCTGGCACGTAAAGCAAGTGTGTTTTCACTCATGAACCTCTTGGTGCTAAAAATTTCCGTGTTTGTTGGTCCACATTTTATAAAGAAAATGATTTAGCCATTCATTAGTGGAGTTGTCTTAAGTTAACAATCATAATAAAATGGACTGTTGTTGATTCTGCTAGCTCCAGTAGACCAGGAATATCTATAGTATCCGGAACAATTGATAACAGTCAAAGAATACAAATATTCCTGACAGTTGAGCATCCTGGTGTCTGTTTTCAGAGGAGAGCCCTCTTTCAGCCTATTAACCTTATGGCAGTGTGTTAAGAGTTGTATTTCTGGTTTCTAAGCATTTGTTACAAATATATACACACAGGATTCATGTCACAGTCAATTAATTAAAATTTGTTTTATAAAAATGCCTCAAAGGAAATTTTATAATTTAAGGTTTTGGAAACAACACAGTTCACCACAAATATTAAAAGTCTGCTGCGCATTTGAATGAGTGTGGGGAACAAACAAGAGCAAAGAAACAATAAGACTAATCCATCAGTTTCAGTCGCAGAAATTCTGATTTAATTGTTTACCTGAGCATCTGAGATTTTGAAGTTTTTCCAAAAGATTTTGATGTGTATCTAGATTTCAGAATCACTGAGTTAAATGTCATATCATGTCCCTTTCTCTAAAGATATGAATATGTTTCACATGTTCTGTATGCACAATATCGAGAAAGGTCAAAACCTCATCTTTTGATGATGAGACTGTTTTCTTCTTGACTGTGCTGTTGCATGTTGCCAGTACCCCTGAACTTCGCTCTACTGCAAGCATGCTCAGGCTGAAGAGGACTAATTTGACTGCCTCCAGATGGAAAGCAGACTCCCAGCAGGCTGAGCAATCGGCCATCTGTTAGGATGAACATAAATACCAAACAAAAGGTGGTATTTTTGCAATATCATTCCATGTTAGGACTCAACAAATGAGAAAGATCATGCCTTTCAGAACTCACTGAACCTTTGTGTCAGATCCCCTGCAGGAAGACAATCCCAAATTAGAAGCACATGCTTCACTGAAGAGCCTTCATCTGCCAACACCTTAGGGGTTCCATTTTGAGTGATGAAGGCATCACACACTGTAGTAGGACACTGCAGCTTTATCCAAGTGCACTTTATAAATCAGCACATATAAAGAGAAGGGACCTTTCAGCATTCCAGCACCATTCCTTTATGTGTCACATCTGAAACCCACACTCATACATCATGGGAATGACAAAAAGAGGTTACACAGGTAAAATCGTGAACACAGCACCTGGAAACTGTACCTATTGTATGACCTTATAAAAATAGATTGGAACGTGACATTTAAAAGCTACCTTTTAACTATTTCAAAAAAATAATTGAATGGTCTTTTAAAATAATGACAACACAGAGAACAACACAGAGAATAAGACACAGGTAATAAGTATTTAAATTATTGAAATAATATCATTGGTCTCATCATTTTACAAGACATACCCTGTTTGCTAGATTCTTCCTCCACTACAATTAAAGTTAGTTTGTTGACAACTATAAATATTATGAATTTATTTTCTCTCTCCAAAAAGTTTGAAATGTAGATTCTTGTTCAAAATATGCCTAACATTTTGTAAACAATAAAAAACTCTGAAGTTTATTATGCTAGCAACTGAAGGACATAGGCATTTTTCTACTCTCCTCTTGGATTTCTCAGGCACAAGAATCACTCATTCTGGTCCTAGTCTCCATACAGCACATATGAATGGCTTTCTGGCACTGTACAGTAAAGTGTACTACTGCACAATGCCCCACAGCTAATCCCTGCCAGCCGCCTAGACCAGCATGGTTACTAAAGTCTTGCCTTCCTGAAGATTTGGAACTGTCCTGACAAGAGAGAGTGAATTCTGTGGAGATTAGAAGTCCTTCCTGTGCTGAGAGAGAGCAGGCCTGAAATGAAGTAAAGATACTTCACTATTTCCCATTTCAGCACTGAAGGTAGTTGTGACAATATTTGGATTATGATCTAATAAAGTTTGCCTGAAGATCAGAGTGCAAAGCTAGACGCACTAGTCAGCTCTAGAGGCCAGGCAGTGGTGACAAACACCTTTAATCCTAGCGGTCACACTAGCTAGCCATAGTAGCTTCACTGCAGTGGTGAATACCTTTAATCCAATCACTAGACAAGAATGTAAGAATGGAGGAGACAGGAGAAGTCTAGGAGTCTCTGGGGTTTGCTAAAGAACAGTGCAGTGTGAGGTTCGGTGGATCACCCACCCCTTCCATCTGAGCCTTGATAGAGGTGAGAACTCTCTAGTGGTTCTCACCTCTACCAAGGCTCAGACCAAAAGGGGTGATCCTGTCCTCATAGTGACTGCAGTCCGACTGACTAGCTTTGCACTATGATCTTCAAGACAGCTTTATTTGTTAGATCATAAACAAGGTACCACCACAGGTAGTAAATGCCTTCAGGGTAGCTGTGGCTATAGGATGTAGCAGAAAACCCCTGATGATAATGTAATAGCTCTTGCTATACATGGAGTAAGCAGTCATAGTGTTAGAGACATCTCTTGTCACCTCCAGTTGTGTTGCCATCATAAGTGTTAACCACTGGGAAAACTCATTCTTGAGAACAGCGAGTTAAGCAGAGATTCTGTGGAAAACTCTGCAGGGCGGGGGAGTGGATACTGTTTTTAGGTCTCTGGGAATGAAACAAAGATTCACTGCTATCCATGTGGAGTTTATTCTAGAACGATACCTGAAATTATTATAAATCTGCAAGCTTCAGTTGTTTTGACATACTCTCTTCCCATCACATTCCCTCTAGTTCTACTGGAGCCCTAAAATAGAACAGCCCACTGCCACTGTGAAGGTCTGAAGTTGGGCAATCCACCAATGGGACATGGTAACTCTGGAACCCACTAAGGATTTATCCGAGATACTGGCCATCATTTCATATATTTGTTGGTTCTCTAGAATACTCTACTTTCCTTATAAGGCTGTCTTCATTTGCCTTGACTTATAAATCACACAGACCAGAAGGACAAATGGTGACAGGTATCTTTCCACATGCTTATTGTATTGGTCCGTCTATTTTGCAGAAATGTCTATGCAAATCACTTAACTGATATTTATTTGACATTTATTCTAAGGTTTGTGTGAGTTCTACATACATCTAGATATGAAATTTGTAAAATTTCTTGTGACTTTGTGTCAGTGAAAAGCCTTTTCATTCAAAAACTTAGAAACTATAGGTTGAGAGAGAGAGAGAGAGAGAGAGAGAGAGAGAGAGAGAGAGAGAGAGTATCCTCACTAGGTGTCTGCCTCTTCATTGCCACAGGGTACAACATTTCCATGTGAAAAATGATCAGAGGAGAGAATGAAAAGATTGCTTATAGCTAAATTTTGAATGACTTATTTATAGATTGCCAGTAAACAAATAGTTTATTAGCAATCTGATCCATAATTCAGGCATCAAGAAAGTCAAAACAGTTTCTTTTCTACTACTTAATTGAAACATTTTATAATGGGATCTATCTATACAGAAGGTTGTCTCCATTTCAAAGGTTGAAAAGTTGCCTTCAACCAATCTTTCTCTTCTACCCTCTGCCCTCCCAACTCTGCCCCTTCCTCTCTTTCCTAGCACCGTTCTCCTTTCCCCTCCTATCCCTCCTGTTCTGAATCTCTCTTCCATTACTTCTGCTCATTAATTTCACTAATTTTCATTTTTAATTGAGACTATATTTCTTTCAAGACATTCAAAATTATTCTAATAAAAATAATCCAAGTATGAACACTACTACTTGGCAAAACTATGAGACAGTTAATTACTGTGCATGGATTTATTTATTACTTAGATTGTGAGATTCTAACCAACTGAAAATATGAACAAATCTCTGCTGTGTAAATTAAAGAGCAGCCACTAGAGGGTAGGGTTGTTTCAGATATAATCAAGAAATTCTGCTGCTCTAATTCACAAAATGAGTTAAAAAGGTAATCTCATCAAAGACTAGAGAAAGTATTACTGTGAAAGGATAGGCCACTATACCAGGAGACATGAGATTTCATTTGCACTATTTTTAAGCCAATTAAACAGCTTTATCCATTAAAATCCAAAGGTAAAGGTATATTAAATACATGAAGATTAACATTTTGTTAGAGAATACTTCCATAGTGAAAGCAGAGGTGGGAATCCAGCAAACTATTTTACCTTATGTAGAAGTAGGGGCATGAATAGGTGAATGAATTGACTTTGGAAAATGTGATTTAATATGTTGTATTCCTGGAAAATGTGATTTAATATGTTGTATTCCTGTCAAACAAAGCAGGCAGTTCTTAAAGGTTTGGAGAACAAGTTATGAGTTATGCTGCATTAGTTTGCTACTTCTTTTACTTTTTTGTTTTGTTTTGTTTGTTCATCACAGGGTATCTCTGTGAAGTCCTGGCTGTCCTGGAACTCATTCTGTAGACCAGTGCTGGAGTTAAAGGTATTTTCCAACACTGCCCAGCTTTCTTTTAATTAAAATTTTAAATTAAAAATTATACCACTTCCACATTATTCTCTCCTCCTTCCTACCTCTCCCATCTCAGCAACTCCCTTTCTAACTGATGGCCTCTCTTTTTAGAAGTTGTATTGTTAAACAATCAAATGCATAAATATATAAAAATAACTTGGTGAGTAATTTAGTGTGCCGCAGATATATATGATTTCAGTGCTGTCCATTTTGCTTTGGATAACTACTTTTGGTGTTATTCCATGGAGAGTTATTTTTTCTTCTTCTCTCAGCTGTCATTACTTAACTGCAGTTCTTTGTCTAGGAGTAAGACCCCAGGATATTTTCCTCATTCTGCATTAGAATATCATTTGACATTGTTGTAGTTTAGGTATTGTTTACACTGGCATACTGTGTGACATGTATCGTGAGCACAGCTTTCCTGTCATTTCTAGGAGAAACAATTTCACAGCAGGCTTCCTGATCTTCTGGCTGTTATAGTCTATCTGCCCCCTATTCCTCAGTGTTCCCTGAGCTTTGGTGAAGATTTAAAGTATATTTGTCAATTGGAGCTGGGCTTATCCTGATCTGTATCCTGACCAGTGGTGGTTTTCTGTAACTGTCTCTGTTTCTTGTAAAGTGAAGCTTCATCGATGAGAGGGGAGGGCTACACTTATCTGTGGGCATATGGATAAATTTTAGAAAGTAGTTTGGAATTAATCTTGTCTAGTAAAGTGGAAGCAATAGGTTCTCCTCTAAGTTCAATGACCTCACTAGCCCCAGTAGTTGAACAGGTTTATAGTACCAGGTAAGATTTCCCTACCATTTAGCAAACCTTAATAAAATTAGGCAACTATTGGTTAACACAAAGATATGAATAACATATTGAACCTTTATAGATACCTTGCCATCCTGGTGACTATTATCTGTCAGAGGCATCACATCTGGATAGTACTATTGATTGCTTACCTTCTTTGACAGCTTATACTTTCTGATCCTATGAAAGCTAGATAGCAAGAATGAGGCTTCCGGGTTGATCTATAACAAATCTTCTGAGTCTTGAGTCCAAAGTATGCAGCATCTTCACCATTAGAGACCTAACTTCAATGACTGAGAGGCAACCAAGGGCAACAACAATAGCCTATGTTGTTTTGGCAGTCAATGATACTACAATGACCAAGTACATGAGTGAGGGTTTCTTAGGTCTTACTTGAGTTTTTGTTAATCCATGGGTCTTGTGAAGAATACTTCAAAAGCACAAGCCAAGTGGCATAACTTTAGTTAGTGTGTGCATGTACACACACACACACACACACACACACACACACACACACACACACACACTCACACACACACACACACACACACACACACACACACACACACACACACACTGGGGATATCTCCTTTGTACCCTAACAAATAAAGCTTGCCTGAAGACCAGAGGGCAGAGCTAGCCACTAGTTAACCATAAAGGTCTAGATAGCTGTACAGACAGGAAGTGATATGACTGCATGAAGAGAGGAATATAAGGCAGGAGGAGACAGGATCTTGGTCTCTTTTTGGTCTGAGGATTCTGTAGAACTCTAGTATCTGACTGTTCTGCTTCTCTGATATTTCAGCTTTCACCCCCTAATATCTGATTACTGGTTTTTATTAGTTAGACCAACTCGTGCTACAACAGAGAGGAGAGAGAGAGAGAGAGAGAGAGAGAGAGAGAGAGAGAGAGAGAGAGAGAGAGAGAGAGAGGGAGACAGAGCAAGAAACAGACACAGACATGGAAAGAGACACACAGAGACATAAATCTTGTGTATAAATTATATAGTTTAATATGTATAGTTTCATTATCTGTTGCCTAGAACCAACTTGTGAAATGAAGAGTTTATTACACTTGACAGGCTAGAGTTCATCATCAAAAAAAGTCAGGGCAGAGCAATAGCAGGGATCTACTGCTATCAAAGAGAGTGGCTGCTCTCACACATTGCCAGATCTGGCTCACTCCTTAACACACAGCTTTGACCCCCTCTGGACATATTTGTGTGTTGAATCTGAGAAAGTACTTTCCAGATTTCACCTTACTGATGCTTGGCTCTTGTTAATCTCTGCTGGGTTTTCAGCTTCAGCTAGCCAGCATCCGTTGTCCCATTAATGCACACAAGTCCACAAATCCTATTTTTAATGTTTTCCTTTCTTTTTCTTTTTAAAATATATATTATAGATACCATTTTCTCTCTACTTTGCTCTCTCCAATCCCTCCTCTACATCTTTCCTTATTCTTTTTCAAATTTATGGCCACTGTTTTCATCAACTGTTGTTACAAACAATATATATATATATATATATATATATATATATATATATATATATATATATATTCATGAAGATATTCAAGACTGGCTATTTTTTGTTAAAACATCACAAACTATCCTGTTACAATGTTTGAGTCACTGTCACACTTTCCTCTGAATCTTCATAACACAGGCTCTATCTGGAGGGAAAGTGTTCAAACATTTGTTAGGTTCTATGTATTGTAGGCAGTTTGTCTTTCCTAAGATACTGGGTAGATGTCCAGAAGGACAGTATACTGACATGAGCAAGCAATGGAGAGCAAGCCAGTAAGCAAAACTCCTTCATGGCATTTTTCACTTCTTGCCCTGCTTTAGTTCTTGCTTTAGCCTCTGTCCTATGACAGACTGCAACTAGGACATGTAAGCCAAATGAATATTTTCCTCCTCAATTTGTTTTTGGTCATGTTTTTTATGACAATAGAAACCAAACTAGGAAAACAGGAAATTGCTATAGCAGAAAAAAAGTTATTTTATACGACTTTACTTTTTTTTCTTTGCTAGTCCATATACTATTTATTTATTTATTTATTTTAAAATTCAAAACAAGGTTCTTTTGCATTTCAATCCCAGTTACCTCTCCCTCCCCTCCCAACCCAACAACCCCCTATCCCATTCCCTTTCTGCTACCCAGGGAGGGTGATGCCTTCCATGGGAGACCTTTAAAGTCTGTTATATCCTTTGGAGCAGGGCCTAGACCCTCCCATGTGTCTAGGCTGGGAGAGTATCCTCTATGTGGATTGGGCTCCCAAAGTTCATTCCTGTACTAGGGATAAATACTGATCCACTATGAGAGGCCCCATAGATTAACCAACCTCCAAACTGACACCATCTTTCAGGGGGTCTGGAACAGTACTATGCTGGTTTCCTAAGTATCAGTCTGGAGTCCATGAACAACCCATTGTTCATGTCAGCAGATCTGTGGGTTTCTCCAGCCTGGTCTTGACTCCCTCCCTCTCTGCAACTGCATTCCAGAGTTCATCTAATTGTTTAGCTGTAGGTGTCTGCTTCTGTTTCCATCAGCTATTGGATGAAGGCTCCAAGATGGCATATAAGGTAGTCATAGATCTCATTATGGGAGAAGGGCTTTTAAGGTAGCCTTTCCACTATTGCTTAGATTGTTAGTTGGGGTCAACCTTGGAGATTTCTGGACATTCCCCTAGTGCCAGATTTCTCTTTAAACTTATAATGGCTTCCTCTATTATGGTATCTACTTCTTGCTTTCCTCTATTCTTCTCCTTACTCTATCTTTTTTATAGCCAGAACCTGGAAGCAACCTAGATGCCCCTCAGCTGAATAATTGATGGAGAAAATGTGGTACATTTATACCATGGAGTGCTTAACAGTGGGAAAAAAATGGAATTGTGATACTCGTAGGCAAATGGATGGAACTAGAAGAAACCAACTTAGTGAGGTAACCCAGTGACAAAAGACAAAAATGGTATATACTAACTCATATATGGATTTTAGACCTAGAACAAAGGAGCAGCAGCCTAAATCCACATTGCCAGAGAAGCTAGGAAACAAGGAGGACCCTAAGAAAGACATACATGGTCCCCCAGAGAAGGGAAAAGGGACAAGATCTCCTGAGCAAATTGGGAGCATGTGGGCAGGGAAGAGGGAGTTAGAAGAAAGAGATGGGGTGAAGAGTATGGAAGAGGAGACTACTTTTCTTAATAGCCATAATAATTTTGTCTCACTGGAAAATCAGTTTTAATACTTTGCTTTGACTTTGTTCTAAATACTTTCTAAGATTGTAAATACTTTGCAGATATTTTTGCATGGTTTTATAAAGTATACGCTTATCATTTATAGTCAAAAGAAAGCCAGGGATTTAATCTGTGTTGAAAAATGCAGTGAAAATGAAAGTCCTTAAAACATTATTTTAGATTTTTAGTATTCTCTAAAGAACCATATTTTACTCTTATGAGATTGTATTCATGAAATATTCTAGCACATAGATAGAATAATAGTGTAATTCTCTCTACTTTTCTTAGTAGATTTGGTCATTCACATTAAATAAAACATTTTTGGTTTCAGGAGCCTGCATCTATGTCTGCTTAAAAGTTAAATCCAGATTTGTATTTCTTTTATGTTGACCAGTCTCACAAATGTAGTGAATGAAACTTAAATATAAAAGGCATTATATCATATTGACACTCACTCATCCATCTATTGATGTGAGCAGGGTAAACATAAACCAGATCATTTTCAAACCAATTCTTTGGCTTTTACCTTATATGACTAAAGTCATATTCCTATAATATAAATTGCTTCCTCTTCTTCCTCTGTCTCCAACGTTCCTTCGTAACAATGGCTGAAAGCTAATTTTGTTTAATATCTAAATGAAGAAATCAATAGTTGAGGTAAAAATATAAATAAAAACAAATTATCTGTAAGCCATCATATTCAGTGCATCCTCAGTGCATTTTCAGTGCACATTTCGCACTGCAATGACAGACTGTAGAAGCAAGCAGGACTGTGTTGAAATTCCTGTGAGTGAAATGAGCTGGGAAATATACCTTAGTTCATTATGGCTACCACTGAGGCAACACTGGCATTTGAAGCTTATTGACAGGTGCCATTGTCTTCTGATCATAGCAATCTCCCCATAATTTAGATGATATATTTAAAGAAAATGAAGACTATTTTCCTTCTCAGTGTTCCTTAGTTTCCTATAGTTCTTTGTAATGGTTAAGGCCTGCTGAGCTTTTCCTTGTCTACTTTAGTATGTCTATTGAAATTTAGCCTATTCACCTCATGTTTAGGAAAGGGCACTAAATTGTTTACTTAATGTAAATTGTTCAATCCTGAAAATATATTTGTTCAAGTAACATTATAAAGATTGTGTATGTTGTACTCATGCATTTAAAAGTGTGTGTGTGTGTGTGTGTGTGTGTGTGTGTGTGTGTGTGTGTGTGTGTAGAATAACAAATAAAGAAAAAGACTACAGATTTGAAAAACAGCAGGGAGGGGTTATGGTGGGCATGGGAAGGGGAGAGAATGTGGGAATTATGCAATTATAATCTCAAAGAAAAAGAAAGCAACCAATAAAAGAGAGACATGCAGACAGAGAAAGTATTGGAGATAGCATAATATTGAGGCAGCTAATTGGTTTTTGTCATTTGAAGATTGTCTTTGCAAATTTACTATTTGTTTTCCATTCTTCTGAGCAAGATTCTAAATTTGAATACTCCTAAATGACAGTGATATTAAACACTAGGGATAATAAGTCTAAGAGAAAGAGAAATGTGTCCTAATACCTAATCGGTCATTCTTTTTTCTTCAGATAGCATTAGACGATGACTCAAAAATGGACCTCTTCAGGATCAACCCTCAGATATCCAGCCATCTGTGACTAAATTATAATTTTTTAAACTTCTCTAATATTAATACATCATACTTTGTTTTAACATAATTCTTAATGTAGAATTTATGAGTGAAAGAGTGTTTTTGAGTTTAAAGCCATCTGAAAAATAATGTCAAATTGCATTCAGTTATTGCTGTAAGGCAAAGGACACAGTCAGGAGACAAAATGGCAGCCCACAGACTGGGAAAAGACATTCACCAACCCCACATCTGACAGAGGGCTGATTTCCAAAATATGCAAAGAACTCAAGAAGCTCGTCTTCAAAACACCCAACAATCCAATTAAAAACTGGGGTACAGAACTAAATAGACAATTCTCAACAGAGGAATCCAAAATGGCTGAAAAACACATAAGTGTTCAACATCCTTAGCCATCAGGAAAATGCAAATTAAAACAATTCTGAGATACCATTTTACTCCTTTTAGAATGACTAAAATCAAAAATAACAATGACAGTTTATGCTGGAGAGGATATGGATAAAGGAGAACACTCCTTCACTCCTGGTGGGAGTGCCAACTTGTACAGCCACTTGGGAAATCAGTATGGCAACCCCTCAGGAAAAGGGGAATCAGTCTACCACAAGATCCAGGAATTCCACTCTTAGGTATAAACCCAAAAGAAGCACATTCATACAAAAGGACATCTGTTCAAAAATGTTCATAGTAGCACTATTTGTAATAGCCAGAGCCTGGAAGCAACCTAGATGCCCTTCAACTGAAGAATTGATAGAGAAAATATGGTATATTTACACAATGAAATACTACTCAGCAGAAAAAAAATGGAATCTTGAAATTTACAGGAAAATGGATGGAATTAGAAGAAATCATTCTGAGTGAGGTAACCCAATCACAAAAAGACAATCATGGTATGTACTTACTCATATGTGGATTTTAGACATAGAACAAAGGATTACCAGCCTACAATCTACACTGCCATAGAAGCTAGGAAACAAGGAGGACCCTAAGAGAGACTTACATGGTCCCCTGGAGAAGGGGAAAGGGACAAGATCTCCTGAGCAAATTGGGAGCACGGGGTGAGGGGAGAGGGAGCTAGGAGACTGAGAAGAGGAGAAGAGGAGGGGTGAGGAGGACATGAGGGAACAGAAAGGTTGAGTCAGAGGAAGAATAGAAGAAAATAAGAAAGGAGATACCATAATAGAGGGAGACATTTTAGGTTTAAAGAGAAATCAGGCACTAGGGAAATGTCTGGAGAGCTACAAAGATGACACCAACTAACAATCTAAGCAACAGAGGAGAGGCTACCTTAATGCCCTCCCCTGATAATGAAATTGATGACTGACTTATATGCCATCCTGTAGCCTTCGTCCCGCAGCTGGTGGAAGTAGAAGCAGACACCCACAGCTAAACACTGAACTGAACTGGAATCCAGTTGCAGAGAAGGATGAGTGATGAGCAAATGGGTCCAGACCAGGCTGGTGAAACCCACAGAAACAGCTGACCTGAACAACGGGGAACACTTGTTCCCCATACTGATAGCTGGGAAATCAGTAGGTGAGTGATCTAGAGCCCAGGAGCATGGGTTTCAGTGAGGAGACTTCGGCAATCTATGGTGCCCCCTGTTGTAGATCAGTACTTATCCCTAGTATAGGTGTGGACTTTGGGAACCCATTCCACATAGAGGGATACTCCCTGAGCCAAGACACATGGGGATGGGCCTAGGCCCTATCCCAAAGGATTTGATAGACTTTTATGACTCCCTATGGAATGCCTCACTCTCCCTGGGGAACTGAAAGGATATGTGATAGGTAGAGTTTTAGTTGTTGGGGGGGGGTCTAGGGGAGGAGAGGAGGGAGTGGAAACTGGGATTGACATGTAAAACAATCTTGTTTCTTACTCAAATTAAAAAGAATCTGTCAAAAAAAGAAATAATTAGAAAAACAATTACATTCATTATGGTCTTCCTGATTAGCCTTTATTCTCATGCATGTATTCATGAATAGTAGTTTATAATTTTAGTTCTAAATTCTACCTGCAAAGCTATTCATGAATAATCACAAAATGTATCTATATTTTATTAGTTTATATCCCATTTAGAACATACACTAGGGTAAAATGAGAATGATTTACTAGAGAGGTCCTTTTACATTGTACATTTAAGGTAATAATACTTGCAACTTCCTCTACAGTCCATTTCCTGCAATTATAAATCACTCTCAGTACATTTGGACTCTATACTGCATGGGAGAGCACACCCAATGATTTGAGAGTTTGTCATCCTTGTTTCCAGGAAAGTGCCTTATGAAGCAAAGGGTGTGACTATGTTTCATCATCCTAACCTAAGAATTCCCCATAAGTATTTACCATAACACTTTTCTTTCTGAAGTCTCTATTACAAAAAAAATGTCAAATTATTAGCTTATTGCTTAGATTCTTAGTTGGAATCATCCTTGTATATCTCTGGACATTTCCCTAGTGCCAGATTTCTCTTTAAACCTATAATGGCTCCCTCTATTATGGTATCTCTTTTCTTGCTCTCCTCTATTCTTCCCCCAACTCAATCTTCCTGATTCCTCATGTCCTCCTCCTCCTCCCTCCATTTCTCCCCTTATCTTTCTCCTTTCCCCATAAAGGGATACTCTCTCAGCCTAGTCACATGGGGGAGGGCCTAGGCCCTGCCTCAAATGATGTGACAGACTTTGATGATTCCCCATGGAACTCCTCATCCTCCCTGGGGAGCAGGAGGAGGATGAAATGGGGGGTCATTTGGTAGTATGGGAGAATGAGAGGGAGAGGGAATAGGAATTGATATGTAAAATAAGATTGTTTCTAATTTAAATTTTAAAATGTGTATAAAAATTAACTTATTAAGAAGAAAATATGACACAAGGAAATGCTTGAAGGGAAATATTTCTGCATCTACACATATAATCTTTGTGTATGTGTGTTTGTATTTGGATATTAATGTGTAACTATGGGTTGTGCCAAAGCTCACATTTCAAGCTCAGTAGACAACCTTGATGACAAGATTGTCAATCCCTGCCTCCACAGATGCAGCATCTTTTGTTTGTTACTGTTTTACAGTTTTGTTTTACAAGCAATTGATACTTCGGCCGGCCTTAGGGATTCATATTCATGCCAAGTGCTTGTGTAGCATGGGGTTTGACTCACTGAGCCATATCTTGTCCACATGCCTATATTTCACCTTTAGCTGTATTTATATCTATACCTATATCATTATCTATCTTTATCTCTATACACTCTAGTGAACTTTACCCAGCTGATACATCATAATATAATGGCCAAACAAGTGCTATTCCAGCTGTCCTAGGGATTCAAATTCATGTCCATTGCTCATGTAGCTTGAGATATGACTCCTTGAGCCATCTCTTGTCCATGTGCCTATATTTTATCTGTAGCTATATATGTATGCATAGCTGTATCATGGTCTATATTTAGTTCTTTACAATCTGGTGAACTTCATCTCTGTGAAACTCTGTAACGTAATGGCCATCACCAATCCTTCCTTTAGCCCTTGCTTATGACTATCAGAAAAGAACATATTATCTTGTAAAATGGATACATTCAATTCTTAGCAGAATGTTATCTGCAGGCATTTAACAAAATGATGCTTGATGGGAGTTTATTTCACTTTACATTCACAACATTCCTTTGACATTAACTTTTTATTTTACCGCAGCACCCAGAATATGCACTTTATGTGAGCTGAGATTGCCCTTAAGAGAGAATGGGTTTTAACAGCTGTAGACAGGAACATTAGGAGATGGGTTGGATTTTTAAATCCAGAAGTAGTGAAGGGTTTTACCTGTTGATCCATCATTTCAAAGTCATATTAATAGCAAGCAATTAGGTTTCTTCCACTTAGAGTGCTTTCTGCTGATTTCTCTCTGAGAAAGAGTGAAGTAATCTATACCTCTTATCCTATGAAATAGCACTCTTTACTCAAAGACAGTACACTGAAAACTAAATATGAAACATAAATAATGAAACATTTATATTTAAGAATTAAAAGGAAATCAAATTTCTCTGTTATTGCCAATGACATAGAATTGGTCATTCTGGGCATTTGCTATCAATGAGGTATATAAATGAGTTAATACACAGAAATCATAGAAAAAATTGTTTGTAAAATATGCATCCATCTACAGTTAACAGGTAAATAGAAAAATAGGAACACTCTTTGGCTAATATCTAAATGGATATCTATAAATCCATAATTCATGTGATTATATAAAAGTCTGATGCCAAAATGCTGTAGCTGAGTATAGCTATTTCCACCAGAAGTCATCTAGACCAAAGATTATTATTTAGATATTATATCATACAGTTCTCCCTGCTTAGCCAATTATAACTGTTATAAGAGCAACTGTTTTCAAACTTCCATATATTTAAATATAACAAGAAATTTCTAAAATGTCAATTTCTGGATTCTTTCAGAAAATATGTGTATATGAATTCTAAAATCTGATGCCAGAATGTTCACATGATGACTATAGTTTACTGAGAGAATACCAAATTGGGCACAGATTCAATATAAACAGATAACTGGTGTTGTGAGCAGCTGAGAGATTAAGACTCCTGAATACTTCTTTTTTAAATCATTTTTTATTTGAATTACAAACAAGATTTAATTACATGACAATTCCTGTTCCCTTATCCCTCCCTTCATTCCCTACCACTCCCCCCAACTAAAACCCTATCACATATCCTTTCTTCTAATCTACACCTGACTCAACCTTTCTGCTCCCTCATGACCTCTGCATCCTTCCTCTTCTTCCCTTCTCATTCTCGTAGCTCCCTCACCCCTCTACCCATGCTCTCAATTTGCTCAGGGGATCCTGACCCTTTCTCCTCTTCTCCAGGGGACAATGTTTGTTTCTTTTAGGGTCCTCCTTGTTTAATAGTTTCTCTGGCAGTGTGGATTGTAGGCTGGTAATCTTGTCTTACTCTATGTCTAAAATCCACATATGAGGGAATAAATATCATGTTTGTCATTTTGGAATTGGGTTACCTCGCTCAGAATGGTTTTTTCCAGTTCCATCCATTTTGCTGCAAATTTCAAGATTCCATTTTTTTTCTGCTGAGTAGTACTCCATTGTGTAAATGTACCACATTTTCTCTATCCATTCTTTGGTTGAGGGGCATCAAGGCTGCATCCAGTTTCTGGCTATTACAAATAGTGCTGCTATGAACATCATTGAACAGATGTCTTTGTTGTATGAATGTGTTTCTTTTGGGTATATGCCTAGGAGTGGAATTGCTGGATCTTGTGGTAGACTGATTCCCATTTTCTTGAAGGACTCCTGAATACTTCTATCTGAACAAAAAGTTGTTTATGCAGTGGTCTCTGCCCTATAGTCAGATGTGATCCTCTGGGCTTCAGTCTCTACCCAAGGGTCAGAGACTAGAGTCCATCCTTTGGACTTTTTTTTGGCATATCCTTCAATGCTTTGATACAACAAAAGAGTTATATTTAGAAACTGTCCAAGATTTCTGGCATGCAACTCCTTGTAATTTAGTGAGGGATTTTCTGCTCTCAAGAGCTGATATTATGTAAACCCCTAGACAGCTTTAAGATAGAGGCTTCTCACCAGAACCCAAGGCAAGCCTGAGCTGCAAACCTTCATCTTTCAGCAACAAGAGAGAGAACAGGAGCCGAAGTTGTATGAAAGTCAAGTCTGTATAATGAAATATCCAGAAAAGCTCCTAGATTTGGGGTTCAGGATCTTTGTTTAGAAAAATTATTCACATATTAGATTAGGCAGCATGTTTTAACTCTATGAAAACTAAGGAACATGGCTTATACTTTTCCCCATTTTAAGCTAGACTCTGTTGGTTCTTATTTTCAATAGTAAAGTATAATAAAAATACTTTTATACAAATTAATTGAATTGTTCTAGAACACATTGAAATCTGGGAAGAAAAATGTAGGAACTCCCAGCTTTGTAAGAATGTAATAAATGATTTGAGGATCAGCATTTGCCTCTGGTCCCTGAAATGGAAGAAGTCTTGTGAGACCAAACCTTCAAATCTGTGATGCAAGACTAATTCTATGTAGTTAGTGTTACTACATCTAATTAATCTGGGAGAATTGAACAATTTATATAAGAAAACAGCAAATATTTACTATTCAGTGGAAAATATCTTCAGGGGTTTTGCTTTGAATATATTGAAACAATAAATAATTAGTAAAAGTTTACTTTATGAAGTCCTAAGGCATGTATACCAGTAAGTGAATTAACTATATATAAATCTAAATTGAAACACAATAGGTGATTTTAGTCATATTTAATATATATGCTTTAAAGCATTTATGATATGAAGTTATATTAGAATATCAGTTATTTGTCTTAGCAGTTTCAAAGGATTATAGTGATATTTGTCATTGCTCTCTTCACTGTTACCATAGTGGCATGCAAATTAGTAATTGGGCAGCTGGTGCTTGAAGTAGTTCAGGAGCAGGAATAATAGGAATGTGTTCCAAAATCATGTGTTAAGAACTTCAAAATTTTCCTTATAAATTGTAGGTTTTTATTATTATCAGATTTTATTGGTAAGAATTTCTGTTTTAATTAACTTATTGTTAGACGTCACACTTGCTTTGGTAAAGTTTTAATACAGACTGAGGTGGTTTTTGAGACAATTTAATCCAGACTTATTGAAGTAAAGAAAACCACTAAGCTAGGAGGTCACAGCCTTTCCTAAACTGATGCACAGCCTGGGGTAACAGCAGGAACTTCTGACTTACTTTTAGAACCTCTAAGTTTATAGATTAAAAATCATTTAAAGAACCTTTCCAAATCCAGGGAGGACTTTGCATTATTATTATTAATTGCTGATCAAATACATTTCTTTAATACAAAGAACAACTTTTTGGTTCATTGTCTTTTAAACTTAATTGCAAAGTAGTATTTTGGAGGAAGACACGAGTGTGTTTCCTTGAGAAAACAGATGTGAGCTTTTCATCTTCCTATCACTGGCCACTAAACACATATAAACCACACATGATAAAGATAATGTTGTGGTTTCAGTCTTCTTCTGTTGACTTTGGATACTTGTCTATTAAACAGACTTTAAAAATGAATGGCAGTTACTTCACAAATTTTGTAAGAATTATTGTCATTTTAGAGTTATGTGTCTCCTGTGTGATTATATAAATGAAGGCTGTGCATAATGTTCTTGTCTATGAGAAGCATATTTTTAGACATATCTGCTCAAATCACTATGACCTAAGCTATTATACTTTTTCAATTATAGGAATATATGTGTAACAATATCCTACTAACATAATATTATAATGTCAAGGTTAATATGGCACAGTTTTTTCCCAAATTTCATCATATTATTTTTATTGCTAGCAACTAACACCCAACCATAAATAAATAAATAAATATATTTTGAATGAATAACTAAAAGTTGGAAATGAAGCAGAAGAAGCAACATACAAAAAAACAATCTGATTTGTTCAATATTCAAAAAAGCTTGAAATGAAAGAACAATTTCATATCAATGGTGTTTAAAGCAGTGGTATTATCAGGTAGTGTTTTGTGCAGCGACTGATATGTAGTACTTTGTAAATTATATATTGTAACTTAATTTAAATGACCTTTACCATAACAGAAAATTGGTGAAAATATGCATTGATGGGTTATTAATCTTTGAACTGCATGTGTATTTTGCACAAATTATAAACATCCATGAAGGGAACTCAATCAGAAGAATAATCAGCTATTAGGCAAGAAGGAATGGGTATATGCAGTCCTAGAAAAATCTAGAATGTAAAGAATTTCATTAGGATAATCTTTAGAGATGGTCAGTAACAGAGAAGGAGCCTTTTAGACAGGGAGACAACCACAGACATCTGGAGAGATAATATTGACCACAGTGGTGTTCTAGTAACTGATAACAATGGACAGGACTAGTGGGAAGTATCTTGAAAGAATAATATGAGCAGTAACTTAAGAAAATAATTCATTCATTTTACAGAATATATGAAGGCTACCCAGAAATCTAAAAAATTGGTAGAGGGACTTAGTTTATATTTTAGAACAACAGGCTAGTTATACAAGTAGACCAGAGCTGTTGAAATGAACAAAGGTGAGATGGATCAGTCTTATGGTGCCACGATGTTTCTGACCACCAATAGACAGCAAGATTGTCCTGGAAGTAGTAGAGAAGTGAGGCCAATTAGAGTACTGCATGGATGCTTGCAAAGGGAAGAGTGGAGGATTCTCCTTTCAGTCCCGCACAAGTATAGACCATGTATCAAAATATAGTCTTCTTATTTATTTTATGTTTTTGACCTTAGAATATAATTATGCAAATATTACATTTCCCTTTCTCCTTCCAAACTCTTTGGCATTTGCATTTCTCTGCTCCCTTTTAAATTCATGGTCTCCTTTTTTATTAATTGTTGCTACACACACACACACACACACGTGTGTGTGTGTGTATACTCAAATTTCCAAGGTAGGTAAAGATGTAGAAAGATAAATAGCAAATTAGCATACACACAAATAAGTACATGTACTCTATTACAATAAGTGCTAAAGATTATGCAAGCTAAATTTGGGAGCACTGACAAAAGGAAGGACATAAAATGAAGAATATAATGCGAACATTACTGAATAAAGCTGATTTGCATTGAATTGAGGTACTGCCAAAATAATGGGGCAAAAATGTCTTCCAGGATCTTTACAGTACACAGCTCTGGGAATGAGATTTCACCTGAGGGAAAGAGGTGAAAGTCAGCTGCGTAGAGACAATGGCCGAGTCTAGGAGAGGACTCTCTTCTGACAAATGATCAGATATCCCCAGCCCCAACAAAAATGAGGAAACATAGTGAGTCACAGAATACCAGAACTTCTTTTAAACTGTCAAGTACACTGATGATAAACTTTTATGAGACTTTGCTGATGTATAGAGAATTTACTTTTTCCTGTATTTGCAAAATTGGACTAGTACGCAGTAAGTCCTATGATTTAAGGAAAGGGAAGCAGGATGTAGACCTCTTTTCTTATTGTTGGAAAAATCTTTACAAAGGATGTCTTATCACCTTGCTTCAGAACTCCATCTACTATAAACAAGTCATGTAAAATGAGTGCTTATTGTTCATATAAAACTTCTTGCTGATCACTCCATAGTGAATATATGGATCAAAATTCTCAGGACAATCCTCTGGTCATGAAATTGAATGCCTAATCTCCCAAAATAATTTACAATGGGAAAGATCAATATCTTGTGACAACTAGATTTCTGATATTTCTTACCATTTGGATTAGTACTTTCTTGTGTAAAGAAAGCAATCGTGATATTATTTTAACTTGAAACACTTACTGCACAAAAGCCATCTACAAAAAAACAATCAATCCATTGGTATCTCAAAACTCTTCATTGTAATTCAATTCTATATATATATATATAGAGAGAGAATATATATATATATATATATATATATATATATATATATATTCCTAAATGTAATCTGTTCTGTCAGTATATAATGTTATGTTTTCAGGGTTGACAATTTGACACTAAACAAACAGCATGCAATGACAACTAAAAAAAAAAGAGGACATGAATTTGAAGGGTAGTGGTAAGGGGTATATGGGAGGGGTTTGGAAGGAGGAAAGGGAATGGAAAAATGTCAAAAATTTAAATTTTGATGAATACAACTGTAAGAGCATAATTCCCTCAAAAATGTTAAAGTAAAAAAAAAAGTGAGATCTGAATAGCTAATTCATATGTGTCTCTGGTTTTTCTTTCTGACATCTGTCAACCTTGCAATACATTTTTATATATGCAAGGTTATGACAAAACATAAGCAACAGGAACAGCCACTTATTCTCAATGCAAATATTAAATAGAGTACCCCTCATATAAATGTGAAATGACTCAGGAATAGAAGTGATGCATGATACTGTTTCTTACTGTCTTTAGTTTAAGTATGAATGCCTGATTTTATCAGTCTTTGAAAATTAAGCATTGATAGGCCAGAGGTTCCAGAGAATAAAGTCTATAGCTTTGTCTTTTATTTTTCTAAGCCCACTATTTTTTGGTTTTGACACTTCCCTTTAAAGCAAGTTTCCACCCACACTCTCTTGTTCCGTTTTAAAAACCACTATACACTTTGAAGAAAAAGAAATAGAACAAACTAAATCGACATTAGTTTCAATACAACAAATCATTAGATGATATGAGAAGTTACGTTTCACACATTTGCAATTAAGCAATTACAGGTGTGAGTTCAGCTATCAAACATAGCAGTCTAAAGTTTGACGTACCTGAGCTGCCAAAAGCAGACTCCTGGAGATCCCACTGACTGGAGCCGTTAGAGAGTTCAGTCAGACTGGATACAGTAAAATCAGTGTTGGAAGCCCGTTCATGTCTGAAGACTTTGGGAGACAGATTATGCAGTTCAAATTTTCCAGCTGACATTGCAGAAGTTTCAAGGAGCTCTGTAAAGCGAGACTATACTACTGCAGTCTTAAAAATCAGTGGAAAGAGTGAAGGTTACCATCCTGGCCAGTAGTAACTAGACTTACTTGCAATTATGATTACTTGGAAATCCAAGAGAAATAAAATCTATAAGGCTGATGGAGGCTTTTATACTAACATCTCTCCTAGGCAAGTGACTTCCACAGGATGGATGGCTTTTAGAATTGCTTTCCTTGGAAATATCCTGTGCTTTTAAAAGATAGCAGCACTCAGCCCTTCTCAAGGGAGTCTGCAGTGAAAATAAAATGGGCCGAGTGAAGAGATCTGCAAAGCTGCAGGACAAGATGCTGCATTTGCTATGTTTTGTTCAAGATGAAGTCTCTATCTATAGTTCAGGCTAGACTGAGTCTCATTATGTAGCCAGAATTCTGGGATTACAGGTGTGCAGCACCATGATTTACAACAGATTCTTGCAATTTGGTTCTGGAATCTCTCATTCATATTTTTGAAGAAAAGACATCAGCTGAACAGTGCTAAGACCATTCAAGAAATTTAAGCATGTCTGTTGGGCATTTCATCACAAGAATTATGTATTTGGAAGTTAATCCTAAATGATATAGCCTGTCTCAGCATTTAGTCCTGAGGACTATTGAATAATGACTGTGATTCACTGTAGATGATATTACCAACTGGTTACAGACTCTGTGGAAACCAGTATGGATTTCTCAAAAAGGAAAATAGAATTACCACATGACCTGGTTATACCACTATTTACCTAAAGGAACCTGTACTATACATAGACGATATTGTAAATTATGTTCATTGCTTCTCTATTTCATGATGTTCGCTGCCTCAGGGGGTGGTATGAGTATGTGCATACATGAATGTGTGTGTGTGTGTGTTTGTTAGATTTTTTTTATTTAGGGTTGAGAATGCAACAGTCAATTATTCTCAGCACTTTGGCAAACTGTGAGTCTCTAAATCCAACACTATAAGCATAGGGAGGAAGCTTCCAACTTAGTTCTAGCTTGTTCTCTGTGTTCTGTATTGAAAGTCTATGTTGTCTTCACCAACAAGTCTTCACCATCTAGCTCTTGACGATATATAGTATTTGAGAGATACTGGGGACTCCTGATCAACAAATCATAGACAGTAATATAAATCTGACACAGGCATTTTTTAATAAATTAATAAAACAGATTCATGGCTGCCCAGATATAAATATATATGAGGGAAAGGCAGTTTTGTTCTACCTGCCTATCATCACTTCTTGGTGTAAACACATGTCCTTGTTGCTACTACCAGTGTTGTTATGCTTGACTAACATCATGCTCTGACTTTTTCCAGTTCCAGTGTGTACCAAAGACTAGCAGCTCTTCTCTTCAGAATGCTGGCAGCCATTGTTAGAATATCCAACTCATATCATGTAATCCAATCTAAAAATCTTTCTAAAATAAGTAATGTTCCATTGTGATGCTTTTATATATTTAATTTCAATGAATTACCTTCTTCCAGCTATGTCCTCATCTACATGTTTTATTTCTATATTGTACTCTTTTGCCCTCACTCTCCATATACTCCCCATCCATTTTGCTCTACCTTTTTTTCTTACTCATTACTTAAAAGTCTATCTTTTTATTGTAATGTGGATCTGGTTTTAGCTTCCTGGTCTTTACTGATGTATACTCCCATCTAGATATATTCAATAGTTAGATGCTAGGATTCATAAATGAGAGAGCATATAACAATTGTCTTTCTGAGCCCAGATAACCCCAATATGATTTCTAGTTTCAGCTAGTTTTATTTCCTGAAATCTTACTTTTCTTTGTGCCTGAATAAAATCTCTGTAAGTATTTTCATAATCCATTTATTGGTTAATGGACATCTATGGTAATTACATAGTACTTTCTGTTGTGAACACAGCAATTATAAACAGAGATGTACAACTATATTTCTCAAAATGTGTAGAGTCCCATAAGTATATGCCCAGAAGTGATATTAGTGGGATATTTTTGGGAAGTCTCCAAAATCATTCCAGAATGGATGTGCTTGTCTATATTCCAAGAAGAGTGGAAATTTTCTTAATTTTCACATCCTTGCCAAAATATTTTCCATTCATTTCTCAATGATAGCCATTCTAATTGAGGATCAGATAGAATCACAGAATAGTTTATGTCTTTTTAATTAAAAATTTAATTTAATTAAAAATTGTAACATTTCCCACTTCTCTCTCCTCCCATCAACCCCTCTTATGCCATGCTTACTCCTTCATGGCCTCTCCTCTCTCTCTCTCTCTCTCTCTCTCTCTCTCTCTCTCTCTCTCTCTCTCTTTCTGTCACACCACACACACACACACACACACACACACACACACAAACACATCCTGGTAAGTCCTTTTAGGTTTGGTTATATGTATATATTTTCAGGGCTTAGTGTTGGATAATTAGAGAACTTGTCTTTAGGGAAGATTCATTCTATTTTGGCAGTACTTACTTGCCTGTAGCTTTTTGTCTGGGAGTGTGGCCTTGGGAGGTTTTATCCCCTCAGTGTTAGCATGTCTGTTGGTGTTGTCATTATTCATGTCTTATTTAGGCAGACATTGTTAAGGTCTGTGGGTGTAATTTTCCTGAAAGCTCATAAAGCTATAAAATTTTATCTGGATTGAATTCATGTGTTTGTTGATATCCTCTTTTGGACACTGATCATTTTGTTTGCTTGTGTTTTTATTTAACTAATTTATTTTAGAGCCCAACTAAAGCTTCTCCTCTCTCCTCTCCTCCCATTCCCTTCCTCTCCATACCTCAGCCAGCCCACCACCCACACGTCTGTTTCTGTTCAGAAAGGGGCATACCTCTCATGGGTATCAACAAAACATGGCACATCAAGTTGCAGTAAGACCAAGCACCTCCTTTCATATTAAGTCTTGGCAAGGCAATCCAGTATGAGAAATAGGTTCCCAAAAGCCAGCCAAAGAATTAGGGACAGCCCCTAATCCCATTTTTAGGAGTCCCACAAGTAGATCGAGCTACACAGCTGGTTGTTGGTTCACACTCTGTGGGTTCCTGTGAGCCACCTGTTTCTGTGGGTTTGCTTGGATGTCCTTGACCCCTCTGACTCTTACAATCCTCTCTTTAACGTAATTCCCCAGGCTTGGCATAAGGTTTAACTGTGGGTCTCAGCATCTATTTCTATCAGTTACTGGATGAAGGCTTCTGATGACAATTGGGGTAGTCAGCAATCTATGAGTATAGTAGAATATTGTTAGGCATCATTACATTGACTTTTTTTCATTTTACCAGTTGACTTTTGAAATCATCAAATGGAATTTTACCAGTTTCGAATTTGAGTTCAGTTATGAAGAATTAAGGATATGTGGGAGATCCATGATGCCTTCTTCTTTTATGTTTCATGTATTTTTTATTATTTGCAAATATATTCGTTTGGATAAATATTGTGGATATTTTCAACCTACACCTAAAGGTCCATTCTCCAGAATCACTCACTGAAGAAGAAATTGCTATAATAGCAGCAACATCAGACCATACAATGTAGAGATTTATACTGTTATGAAGTGACCAAAAAGTGCTGTAGATTGTGATATGAAGTTCAAAATGATTTAGTGTAACAATGGGCATACTAACTGAATGAGAAAAAGGAAGGGGACAGGAAGATAGAAACAAAAGAGAAGGAAGCTGAAAAAGATGAAAAGTGAAAGAAAAACTGCAGCATTGAAGAAAATTATGGAAGGAACAAAAATTATGAGACCGAAAACTTAATTGCAAACAAAAGAAATTCTTAGAGTTGAAAAACATTATTAGATAAATATAATGAAGTTGGTTAGACTATAAAAAGAAAAGAGCATTAACAAAGTTAGAGAATGTATAAAGGATAAAAACAAATAAAATTTAACATTTAAAACTCTAATCCAGAAAGTAAAAGACTTGTATGATAAAAACTTCAACAAGTCTTTGAATAAAGAAATTCAAGAGGATATCAGAAAATGGAAAGATCTCCCATGCTCATAGAACAATAATATTAACATAGTAAAAATGGCCACCCTATCAAAAGCAATCTACAGATTCGATGTAATACCGATCAAAATTCCAACACATTTCGAAGATCTTGAAAAGACAATTCTCAACTTCATATGCACACACACACACACACACACACACACACACACACACACACACTTCCTGATCTCACGTTACACTACATAGTTACAGGTATTATGTTCAGGAAGCCATCTCCTGTCCAAATTTGCTCAAGGGTACTTCCCACTTTCTCTTCTAAGAGGTTAATGGTGGCTGGTTTTATGTTGAAGTCTTTGATTCACTTGGACTTGATTTAATGCATGCCTACAGATGTGAAGACTGAGTTGGGGGGAGGGACAGGCAGAAAGCAATGAAAGAGATAGCTTGATAGAGGGAGCCACTATGGGGTTAGAAAGAAACCTGGTGCTGGGAAAATTCTTAGGACACTATAAGAATGACCCCTTTTAAGACTCCTCACAATAGTGGTGAGGGTGCCTGTAAGGGGCCGTTTCCTGCATTATAATGGTGCCTGAAGACACCAAGATGTAAATTACTTCACAGGCGCTGGGTAATCTCCATTCCTTTGATCTCTGCCTATCCCGTGGCTCATTTTGGCCTGAGGAGCTAAAGCCATTCATAGGGTAACACGTCCCAGGCGGCTGGTCAGCCTTTATAAGGGATGGTTTTCTTGGTTCAATGTCTCCACTCTGGTAAGATGCATTAAAGCTTGTCTGCAGAAGGATCCGAGTGTCCCGTGTATGATTTCTTGCTGGCGAGAAATACAGAGCGCGCGGGACAGGTGCCTGAAGAAGCCTTCCCCTTAATCAGATTAGTGACTGTCCTATTGTCATCATAGAACCTCTATCCAGTATCTTATATAATCAGATGCAGTGACTCACCACCAATTCCTGGGCTGAGGATCCTGGAATTCAGTTGAAAAGAAGGAGAATGTAGCATATTAACAAGGGGGGAGGGTCAAGATCATCATGGGGAAAACCACAGAGAAAGCTGACCCTAGCTAGTGTAAAAATGCACTATGGACTGGCAGTCAGGGAGCCTGTATGGGACCAAACTAGACCCTCTGAATATAGGTGACACTTATGCTGCTTCATCTATTATGGTGGGGAGGGGAGGGAGCTGGCAGCGGTACCAGGACCTATCCCCAGGTACGTGAACTGGCTTTCTTGAGCTCATTCTCTATAGTGGGATAACTTGTTCAGCCTTGATGGGGGGCAGTGGGCTTGGTCCTGCCTCAACTTGGTATGCTAGACTTGTTGACTCCCCAAAGAAAACCTTACCCCTTCTGAGAAATGAATGGCTGGTGGGAAGTTGGGAAGGTTGGGGACACAAGTTGAGGGACAAGGAACAGGCTGGTTTATAAAATGAAAATAATTTTTTAAATGAGGAAAAAAGGTAAAAATTAATCTACCTCAAGATAATACTCCTAAAGAACCTTTCACCCAACATGGGACACTTGTTAGACCATATTCATTGATTCACTGATGCTGTATTCATAATAGCCAGAAATTTAAAATAACCTAGATATTCCTCATCTGAAGGACAGATAAAGAAAACACTGAACATTTAAGGAATAGAGTAATACTCAGCTGTTAATAAAAAAAGACATCATGAAATTTGCAGGAAAATAGATGGAACTATATAAAAAAATTCTGAGTGAGGTTGCCCAGACCAAGAAAGATAAATATGGTATGTATTGGTTTATATCTGGATATAAGAGATTAAATAAAATATAAACAAGCTACAGTCTATAGACCCAGAGAAGTTAGGCAGAGAGCAGGAAATAGATTTTATGGGTGGAACATATGGGGCTGCAAAGCGACAAGAACAGAAGGATCCGCCATATTCTTTACATACAGCTACAAAACTCTCTTTACATGCAAACATCTTTCTCCTACATGACCATGCATCTCTACACAGTGTTACATCTATTTTAACATGCCTACACATCTTTTGTTTACCTACATTTCTCTTCTACATCTCTTTTCTATACAGTTTCATCTGCCTTGCCTCCACACAGTCACAAATTTCCACATAGCCACAGCTATACACCTCATGTACATAGCTCTCTCACCAACATCATTTTACACATTTCCTAGGGACAGCTTCTCTATGTAGCAGCAGCTCTCTCACCTCTCTCTCTCTCTCCCTATCTCTCTCTCTCTTCTCTCTCTCTCTCTCTCTCTCTCTCTCTCTCTCTCTCTCTCTCTCTCACACACACACACACACACACACATACACACACACACCATCTACATCATTCTCAACTGCATCCTTCATTCAGGACACACTCACATATTCCCTTCCTGCATAGCTCCTATATAGCTCCATATAGCTCTCTCTATATATACCACCACTCCTCTGACAGATAGACTCTGGACAATTATAAGTTACATTCTCATAACAAGATAAGTCATATAGTTTTCTTATACTAGGAATATCAGATGTACTGGCCAATGAGTAACACTTGGCCATGCATGTAGCCTGAGACTAGGACTATATGCAAAAAAGTCAATTAAAGTTTCTTCTAGCCTGACCTTGACTGAGCAAAACACCTGGGAAAATAACCTTGTGTATTTGTCTCTAGGGGCAACCAGTCTACTACAAATTTATTCTGGAATCTAAAATTAGCTGTCTGTATAAAAGACTGTCTTTGTGAGTGAGAATCCTATGTCAGTCTGAGTAATGTAAAATATCCTAATATTATTTATATCCTTCAAAATTACACAGTTAAGCAGAAATCATCTTTCTGATCATCCACAGCTATATATGTGCCCAAGAGATGGAATATTTTCATCATATAATCATGTAATCCGTGGAGTACAACCAAAGCTATTCTTAGGTAAGAAATGTGGTTTTTAGGGAAGGAATGACATATTACATGAGAGAAATTACAGACAGAAAACGTCATTTTTCCACAGCCAGTAACCTCATGGACTTTGACTTGTGTCACTCCCAACAGGGAATCATTTGGTGGGTTGGCCTAGTGAACACCAGTTATCACCTGTTTTATGCCCCCTTTGCAGAGACTGATGGCAGGCATGAGGGGAAAGACAGAATTGAAGGGCATTTGAGGGGCTGTGTGGAAGCCTAGTGTAGTGGAATCTTCATGCCTTATATGAAGGCAAGCCCAGTGAAGTCCTCAAATAATGAAACAGACAGCACTTTTACTGGTCATCTCTTGCCACCCTATGAAGCATCCACTACTGGGACTGGGTTTCATCCAATTGAGTTCTTGTCCAAAAGGGGTCCATAGAAATCTTCAAACAAACAACAAGGCTATTGCCAAGACAACAGGCTGCTTATTCTCCACAAACCAACAGCAAGGCTTCATTGTTGAAGACAACACCCACAAAACTCATGGTACATGGACAGGTTGAACAGTATCTACATAGAACCTCCACACAATGTTTTTCTTTGAGATTGAAAGGTACTCATCAGGCAACCAAAAAAAGAGATATTAACACCAACCTAATAACAAAATCTTTGATCTACAATCTGTCCTGCCTGCAAACATGCTAGGGCAAACCTTGTGGGAGTAACCAACTGATGTCTGATCTGACTTAAGACCCATTTCATGATACAGAATCTTTATCTGGCACTGTTTACATGGCCAAGAACCAGACCCTATATAGCCCAGTACCGTGGGTAAAACCAAATACTACTACCTAAAAAAGAAAAAAAGTAATAGTAAAATGATTCTTAATCTCCTAATGATATTCTACTATACACATAGATCAGTGCCTTATTCAGCCATCATCAGAGAGTCTTCGTCCTGCAGCAGATGGGAACAAATACAAATGTCTATACCCAGATCTGAGAGAGAGATAAGAGAGGTGGGGGGGCAGGCCTTGGAACATGCACCACTAAGTGACATGTCTCCATAAAATATCTCCCCTGAAAGCTCTAAAAACTCCACAAAAGAGAAGGGAGAAGGAGCTTGAGAGACAGAGGCATTGGGGACACAGGGAGAACAATGCCTCTAAATCAACTAAGCAAAGTGCAAATAAACTCACAGAGACTGAAGCAGCAATTACAAGTCCTACAAGGTTCTACACAGGTCCTATGCATATTTACTATAGAGTTCAGTTTAGTACTTTTATGCGACTCTTAAAAATGTGAACAAGTGGGTCTCTGATTTTTGTGCCTTTTCTTTGCTTGTCTTTCCAACTTCAATGTGATATTTATCTAATATTTTATTTTGTTATGTTTTATTATTATTTAGAAGCCTGTCCTTTTCTAATGAGAGACAGAAAGGGAATGTGTCTGGATGGGAAAGAAGTAGAGAATATCTGGGAGGAGTAGTGGGAGGTGAAGCTGTATTCAGATATATTGCCTGAGAAAACAATCTCCATTTAATAACAGGAATTAAAAATAAAATGCACTCAGTGTTTGCTATCTGCAAAAGACACACTCTTATTGTATCAAGTTTATGTTACATTGTGATGGCAAATATTCTAAAACGTATGTTTAAACTATTCAAATTCTTGTGCCTCCTTACCCAGAGGACATGAAAAAATATAATCCTATATTAAGTGTGTATACCCTCATGAATTTTGCCTTATACATTGTTTTATTATATTAAAAATCATAGAGAAATGTGTAGCACAAGTGATAAATTATGTGAGCATACATTTTCAAAATTGAGTAGGTTTGGTGATCCCAAGAACACTATCAGATAAGGAAGTGTGTGTGTGTGTGTCTGCATGTTTCTGTATGTGTGTTTGGATAACTACAATCACTGAATTCAGTTATAGGAAATAAGGACCTGAACTAGAACTAGAACTTTCAGCAAATAAATTAAGAGGCAAACAAAATGGGAATTGGGTATGTTATAACTCTATGTGCTTAGTAAAGATGTTTCCTTCGGCCCACATGGAATGTTTTTTGTTAGTGCTTTTTTTTTTTTGTCACACATGATTTAGTTAATGCAGCCAACATTCATAAAAGTGCTGTGAAAAATTACTAAAAATTAAAATGTGTAACAATTAAAATAAAATAAAATGCAGTATAGGGATACCCCTGGAGAGCCCAGAGGTCAGTTGTAATTGTGAACTTCCCCTTTTATGTGGTTGCTGAATCATTAGTGGACAATAGCCTTAAGTTTATTAGGTATCTATGCATAGTAGCAATTGTCTTCTTTCATGTACGTGACCTTTTTGTATAATTTTGCTTTGTAGTTGCCTAGGAAATATTTTTTCACTGTTCCAACACTCCTCACTGAAACCTATGTTCCTGGTGTCTGGATCAGTCCCAGCTATCAGTCTGGGGAACAAGAGCTCTCCTTTGTTCAGGTCAGCTGTTTCAGTGGGTTTCACCAGCCTGGTCTGTACCCCTTTGCTCATCAGTCCTCGTTCTCTGCAACTTGATTACAGTTCAGTTCAAGATTTAGCTGTGGGTATTTGCTTCTACTTCCATCAGATGCTGGATGAAGGCTATAAGTTTGTCATCAATCTCATTATCAGTGGAGGGCATTTAAGGTAGCCTCTCCTTTGTTGCTTAGTTAGTTGGTGTCATCTTTGTAGCTCTCCAGACATTTCCCTAGTTCCTGATTTCTCTTTAAACCTAGAATGTCTCCCCCTATTATAGTATCTCTTACATTGCTCTCTTCTGTTCTTCCCCTAACTCAACCTCTCTGCCCCATCATGTCCTCCTCACCCCTCCACTTCTCCCCTTGCCATTCTCCTAGTTCCCTCTCCCCTCCCCCATGCTCCCAACTTTCTCAGGAGATCTTGTCCCTTTATCCTTTTCCAGGTGACCATGTATGTCTCTCTTAGGGTCCTCCTTGATTCCTTATCTGGCAGTGTGGATTGTAGGCTGGTAATCCTTTAAGTCTAAAATCCACATATGAGTAAGTACATATCATGTTTGTCTTTTTGTGACTGGGTTACCTCACTCACAATGGTTTCTTCAAATTCCATTCATTTGCCTGCAAATTTCAAGTTTCCATTGGTTCCCCCCCCCACTGAGTAATACTCTGTTGTGTAAATGTGCCACATTTTCTCTATCCATTCTTCAGTTGAGGGGCATCTAGGTGGCTTCCAGGTTCTGGCTATTACAGATAATGCTGCTATGAACATCGTTGAACAGATGTGCTTGTTGTATGAATGTGCTTCTTTTGGGTATATGCCTAAGAGTGGAATTGCGGATCTTGTGGTAGACTGAGTCCCCCTTTCCCGAGGAATTGCCATACTGATTTCTAAAGCTGCTGTTCAAGTTGCCACTCCACCAGCAGTGGAGTTGTATTCCCCTTTCTCCACATCCTCTCCAGCATTGGTGTTTTTGATTTTAGGCATTCTGACAGGTGTAAGAAGGTATCTCAGTGTTGTTTTGATGCACTTGACTATTTTCTTAAATGTGACTAAATAAGCCAGTTAGCTTGCGACAGCACTTCCCTATCTGCTGACAGAGTGAATCCTGGAATTTCTGAGAGCTCAGCCAAGGCAAAATTCTTGTCCTTGAGTGTCAGTGAATGTGTCAGTTGGTCTTTTTGCCTGGACACTGACACTGACCAATTGTCTGGCAAGGAAGGTAATTGCAGAGGGGAGCAGACTTCTCAGTTATACAAAGACCTTGCTGAGAGAGTAAAGGTATTAACTCTGATTACTTTATTGCCAGAATCATGCACTGTTGTTGGGGAGTCATCCAGTATATCAATGCATAGGGGCAAATGTGCCCAGTAAATGATTAACACACTATAGAGCTGTATGAAAAATCCCCAAGCTGTACTTATGAGGGAAAGAGCTCTTCACATAAGAAGTCTGGGGACAACTTAACACATTCAGAGGTCTTGCAATAAAGTTGAGATATGTATCTCTACTAACAATAGTTCTCATCATCTTGCTAAATGAGCTATTTCCTTCAAGAGACAAACATCTCTGATGGGTTAGCCCCTCAAGTATGTGCTGAACTCTCACTGCATAATTCTGTGGTTCATAGCATATAATTTAGAAAGTTTGTTCATGTGTGTGACAAATGCTACTGATTTGCTTCACAACATTTCTTGGTATATATGAATTTACAATTCACATATTATTTGGTTTGATGATATAAAACATATATCCATAAATTGAAAATTATTTTTCTATGATACAGTAAGATTTTTTCTGATAAGCATAACACAGATGAAAAATAACTTAAAAATCACACTTTTCTGATATCCTAGAAGCAAACATCCTATGAAGCTTCTAGAGTGTTTGAAACAAAGAACTTTTAGTTACTGTGGGTACTTAAGAGCAAGACACTCAGAATTTGTTTTGCTGTTTCTTGGTCTCAGCTTAGGACCTTCTATCCATGTTCAAATTATCCTGATTCTTTTATTGGGTATTTTCCTATAATGTAATTTGATAGTTAATTTTAACTGTCAACTTTCTGAGATCTGGAGATACCTAGAGGGCAATCATTCAGTCACCCATGCATAAGGGTTTATTTGCCTCTGGGAATGCCTGTGCTAGAGTATATCAATGTGAAAAGACCCATCTTAATGGTGGGTGGAATCATACACTGAGCAGGGTCCATTGTGTAAAATGGAGAAAGCTAGCTAAGCACAAACTTGCAATCCCATCTCTGCTTTCTTGTAGCTATAGGAAGACCAGCTGTTCTAATCTCCAAGTCTTCTGACCTTTCCATCATTGTGGACTGTGGTTTTGAACTGTGGTTCAGAATAGAATCTTTCTCCCTTCATTTTTTTTCTTGGCATGGTATTTGATCACAGTAACAGGAAAAGAAACTAAGATATGACAGCTAACACTTTTATTTAGAATAGTTTCAGGAAATATCACTGTAAAAGTTCCTAGGTATCCACAGTTCCTTCAAGTGTTTCTTCTTATGGTGCCAACAGAATATAGTGATGAATGTCACAGAGAAATCTGTTTATTTAACCAGGCAATAGCTATGCTTCTCTCAACCTGGATCAGTTTATCTCTGTTACTACAGTAATCATTTACTTGTTAGTAGTTCCCATAAATTCTGAACTTTTTTTCTTCTTCCATTTGTAAACTTAAGTTGAATTGTAAACTCTGCTCTGGCATGCTAAATTTAGACAATTTGTTGCACTGCTTAAAAGTGAAGACTATTTTATACTATTTGTATCATTGTAACATAGTTAAACATTGTAAATGATTTAAAATTTAAGGAGACAGAATTTTGAAACAATAATAGTATCCCTGTTTTTCACAATTCTTGATATTTTTATAGATCACTACATATAATTTTACAAATGTAAGCAAAGTAATAGACTTCCCATGTCTACCATAACTTACTATCATAAATACTGTATGCAACAATGAACACTATTCCCCTTTCAGCATGATTCTGATTGCATTCCCTATCCATAATACCATTGAAATAAATGCAGACTGTTTCATCTTAATCTGAAGGGTAAAATGTATTAAAAGGGTAAAAATTTCTTTATCATATGGTTCATATTGGATAGTGAGTAAATGCGAGAAAAACTTTAATTAGGACAAATACTGATACTCCATTGACTCAGAGAAGTGATACAAACACTGCAGTGAAACAAGATTTGCTTCTTTCTCTTTAGGCATCATATGTGATATTTATTTTACAATGGAAAGACAATTACTGATTAGCTAACTTCACTAGACAATGAATTTGACATTAGAAACAGATACAAAACCACAAGAAACAAGTAGAATTAGTGTTCACATTATTGATGTTTGGGTGTTAGTGAAGCTTTTCCAGATTCTCAAGTTCCAAATAGTATTTTTAACTAAATCCATCCAACATGCATGAAAGCTAAAACTCACCCAGATGGTACAACACAGAAGCTTATCTCATTGGCAAAAATCTCAAAGCCAACTGCAGCACCAGTGATTGGCTCAGATCCTACAGTAAGTAAAATGACAATTGCTTGCTGATTAAAATTTTCTCAATTCTTGTTTTAAGAATATAATTCTCATATACTAGCTTCAATCTTATGCATCTTGTTTAATTCACTACTCCCCATAAGAAATCATTCGCAGAAATCTCAGAGTAACACACACACACACACACACACACACACACACACACACACACACACACAATATCACTGGCTGTTCCTTTAGAGAACATGGATTTGATCCCCGAGCACCCACATGATAGTTTACAACTATCTGTTGCTCCTGTTCTATGGATTCCAATGCCCTCTTGCTCACTGAGGCAACAGTACAGTACATTCATAGCCATACATTGACAAAAATACTCATACACATAAAATAATGAATTTTTGGTTGACAGAAATTTGTGATCTACCTGGACATTACTCCTGACTACAGATGGTATCAACATGTATGTGATTATGGAACTGTCAACATAGTATTCATTAAAGACCAGGTATTAAGAACAGAATAAAAGAAACTTCTAGAAGAAGAATTTTGAGGGAAATCTTTATGCAGTGTATGGTTTTAGAATTTCCAAGAGCCCTGAAAGGATACAATATTTGTTGGCTGTTCTGTGTATCATTTTACCACAATCTAATGATTAGGACCCTGCTTATACTGAAGACTACTTATGAGACTTCTGCATGATGAGGGATTATAGGGACTGTCACATGAGTTCCGAAATTTCATCCTATATAGTTCAGGTTTCTAGGAAATGTAATAGCATAAATTTCTTAAAGGCAGAATAGAATACATCCTGAAAATTGGGGTTTTCTTGTTATTTTGATCAAAACATTGATTAAAAACTTGAACAGGGATTCATTTGCCACAAGTACTTTATATATTTCAGTCGCTGAGTTTTGGCTACAGTGATTGTTTTTCAGATTTGTGTTGTGGGATATTTGGATACTGTGTAAAGACATATTGCTGTGACTGGTTTACTAAAGAGCTGAGTGGTCAATAGCTAGATAGAAGGTATAGGTAGGAAATTCCTGTCAGAGAAAGGAAGCAGGAGGAGATAATCAAGGTGCAGAGGAGATACCAACAAGATAAGGAGAGAGTCAGATATACAGAATGAATGAAAGGTAAAAGGCTACATGCTAAAATATAGATTATTAGAAATATGTTACTTTACATTTTGAAAGCTAGTTAGGTGCAAGCCTGAGCTATAGACTAACCTTTCATAATTAATTATAAATATCCATGTCATTTGTGAGCTGGCTGGTAGGACAAAGACTCATTCTGTATTAGTGGAATATTATATAACATGGAATTTAGCTGTTTAACCCATGGCCAAAAATAAGCATGGCAGATATGGTGCAGACAATAGAAGCAATACAACAATTTTTTCAGGATACCATAGCAGAAAAAGAAATATCCATTACCTGTATTCTAGATGATGTTTTTCATGAATCCCCTTCTCCCAGTAATGTTATCATACCAAGAGTACATCAAGTGATTAATCCAGTCAATAGATCAAAGCCTTTCTTTTTCTTGAGATAATCAGACTTACCAAGAGATATGCCTTACTGATATCTCAGTAATTTTCAAAATAACCAAGTTTCTAATCAAGATTAACCTTCAAGTTGAAGTTGTGTCAACTTCAACAAAAGAAGTAGTGGTTTTGAATTGTTGAGCAAAGATTGATGGAAACTTCAGAATGCCCCAGTACTGTGCAGTTACTTGGAGTCTCTGTATATAGGAAATATGCACTGGAATATTAAGTATTAATGGGTCATACTATTTGCAACTTCAGTTCAAAAACACTCAAAACATGAAGGATCTGATACAGTATCATTGACTATTTCTATGACTTTTGTGTACACCTGAAATAATTTCAAAATAAAACATTAAAAGGGGAAAAGATGCTAGCAGGAAACTGACAAGCTTAGGTAGATGGTGACAACTGCTACAGTATTTTAAATTTTATTGTATATTGTTTATTCTTCTGTCATTAAAGGATAGAATAATTTATTACCTATGACCTTCTTATTTGTTGGAAATATGATGTTAAAAACATCATATTTGGAGTTCGAATTTCATGGAATATCTATTTAACATTTTAGCTAACATAAAATTTGGGTTTCATTGTGTTATTCATACATGCAAACTATGTACTTTCTCTCCTCACCCACTTCTCTCCTGTCACCCACTCCCCTTTTCTGGTCCCCCTCATTTCCCTTATATAGCCTTGTTCTACTGCCATACCCCCCGACACACAGAGTATAATGTATAATAATACAACAACAAAATATATAGTAATATAGTACAACTTGTAGTAACAACATCCCTTCCCATCCTCTAGCTTGTACATTCTTTCTATCCTTCTCTTCCACAATGTCTCCTGAAGCCTGAGGATGGTGATATATATGTCTAGTTTGAAACTGATCCCTCACCAGTCATTGCCATCATTGCAGAAAATAAATGGAAGTGTTCACATTGATGAATGAGAGCTGAATTGTTCTATAGGAATAAATATAAATAATCAAAGTGATGGGGGACATCCTTCTGGATGCTGTGAATATATGTTTCTCTTATTGGTTGATGAATAAACTGTTTTGATCAATGGGCAGGCAGGATGTAGCCAGGCCAGAAGTATAGGTGGGGCTACCAGACCAGAAGAGGAACATGGAGAGGCGTTATAAGGGAGAAGTAATATAGCCACTGGGACAGTAGGATGCCTAGGCATTCTCCAATAGGATAAGGCCATGCGAAGACACACAGATTAATATCCTGTGCCACTGGCCAAAAAGTTTATAATTAATTTAAGCTTCTGTGTTTTATTTGGGAATAAAGAGCTGTGGGACAGGGCAGAACAGAAACTTCCATCTAAACAAAGTGCCATATCATAAATAGGTTCCCACTAATGTCTCTGACTACCCATCCAGGCTTCAAATATCATGTCCACAGTACTAAGAAGAAATTCACTCCTGTGGAACAGACCTCAAAACCGTCTTGTGATAGTTTTTGAAATGATTATTTGAGACATTAAGTTTTTATACAGATCAGGAGAACATGAGTACAAAGTTTCAACACTTCAGTAAAATGTGAAATTTATTTATTTATTTTTCCAAACAGAGAAAACTGCCTTCAATCAGCTTTTAATGTTTAATAAATGTTTAATAAATCATCTCACAATATTTAATGAAGCATTTTCTCTATATTTGAGTGTGATATATTGAACATACACAGTTTTAGAAAAAATCCTTTAACAATTTTATTTTTTCAGAATATTGCTATGCCTTCAATTCTTGCTTCTTCTACTTTATCTATTTTTGTTCATTCACTTACCTAGGAAGTCTATGAACCATATCTAATATGTGATGGATAATAGTCTTTCAATACTGAAGTATGATTATTATAAAGTAGAGTATAAGATAGATTTTACCAACTAACAATCTAAGCAACAGAGAAGAGGCTACCTTAAATGCCTTTCCCTGATAATGAGATTGATGACTAACTTATATGCCATCCTATAGCCTTCATCCAGCAACTGGTGGAAGTAGAAGCAGACACTCACAACTAATCACTGAACTGAACTGGAATCCAGTTGCAGGGAAGAACGACTAATGAGCAAAGGGGTCCATACCAGGATGGTATGGACCACAAAACAGCTGACCTGAACAATGGGGAGCTCTTGTTCCCCAGACTGATGGCTGGGAAACCAGAACAGGACTGATCCAGAGGAATGTAGGTGTCAGTGAGGAGACTGCGGGAATCTATGGGGCCTCCTGTGATACATCAGTACATATCCCTAGCATAAGTGTGGACTTTGGGAGCCCATTCCACACAGAGGGATAGTCCCTGAGACAAGACACACAGGGGTGGGCTTAGGACCTATCCCAAAGGATACCACAAACTCTTAAGACACCCCCTATGGAAGACCTCACCCTCCCTTGGAGCAGAAAGGATATGTGATAGGTATGGACACACACACACACACACACACACACACACACACACACACACACACACACACACACAAGATTTTTTAAAGGTAGATAATCCATATTCTTATCTGCTATAGAAACTACACCAGTTGTTTCAAGTTGTTTAATATCTGTCAGTGGCAATATAGTTGGTTGTCAGTCCCTACAATCAAAGATAAAAAAACAAAATATTTGTTAGAATCATTCAATCTTACAAATTTAATATTTATTTACAGCTAAGTTTCAATATCTTTAGTCCTTATATTTTATATTGTGTGTATACTGCATCAAAATAAGACTTCAATTACAAGTCTCCTTCCAAAATAAGTCGTTACCCAGTGTTGTTCTTTTATCTCCCCTTCTCTTGTTTATTCATTTTTACTCTGTGTCATTGGGTTCACTTGATAAACACAATCTGATTCTTTTCTCATTGCAAAAAAATAGAAACAGTATTTCAATTCCTTCTTAAAACACCCAGAGAAATTTGTTCTATATTAAGGAATGTGAGCTTAAACCTCATGTGTGTTTGCCTATTATGTTCACAAAGTCTTGAGTTTAACATTTTACATCAAAGCAACCATTTCTCCTAGGATATTAAATACAAGTTCATAGAGTGAATAGCATTTTGACTAGTCTTTAAGAATCTATAAAATCCTGAAATCCTTTGTGGTTTTGCTAGTTTCACATGAAAACGGGAAACATTTTACTCAACAGAAATAATGTTCAGAAAGAAACAACTTTTAATCCCATCAGTCAAGAGGAAGAGGTAGGTGGTGTTCATGGCCACCCTGCTATACCAGGCCAGCCAAGTATACTCTCCTCAAAACAGTCCTCTAAATAGATGTTAACTGCAATAAATGCAGGGTCTAAAAGCAGATATTACTCACTCCCAGTGTAGTAATTCTTTTCATGGAACTGTCTTATCTTACATATGTAAAGATTCTGGGTCTAAGACACATGTAAGTGAGGTCTCTTCTAACATATTTGATGGTCAAAGTATGGGAATGGCTAAGTCTTGGGACATAGTTGATCGTCTAAGGAGAATTTGAAACATAGTTAATATAGCACTAAATATGACTTTTTGAATTGCCCTCACAAGACCTGTAAATTGATCCCAATGCTATGGTAAATATATGAAGAGGCAGGAGAATGTATCCTGGAGCCAGATAGGCTGATAATTTGTGTACCTTTTCCTTTATAATTGTGATTATGGGTCTTTAAGAAAGGAAAGGATCATCAGACTCCACAGATGACTGAATAATATAGCAATGATAATCACTTTAAATAAAAATAAAACCATTGTTGTATAAACATATGCACTGTCTTACATTCAGCATCAAGCAAAGAGGACCTTTCCATTCATCTCTTGTCTATGCACGCTATATTAGTCATACTGTTAAATTAGTATAAGCCATTAGGAAATAACCTATAGAATGAGTACATATCTCTATCTCTATCTCTATCTCTATCTCTATCTCTATCTCTATATATATTCTTCAGTAATTTCACTTAGTTTGAAAAATGAAAACAAGGGTTATTAAATGAGTCTGGAATTTCAGAAAATTAATCTGAAAAGGCTTGTATTTACTAAGAATAGTTTCAAAATGCAAGTTGCAGTGTCATTGGAATAGTAGAAATGACAATGTGTATTCTTTGCTGCTTGGGTGGAATATTGTGCAGCTAACTGTTCAATCATTTTGTTGTGTGATTCATTTAACTCTGATGCTTCTCTGTTTATTTTTAATTCAGATAGTCTATCTATTGGATATAGTAGGGTATTAGTAGGGTATTAAAATCACCCACTATTAATGGGTCAATGCTAGTCTGTGTCTTTAAACCTAGTGGTACATTTTTTATATGAAATTTAGTGCAACATATTTTGGTGCATATATCCTTAGGGTGGTTAGCAGTTCCCTTAAATGGGATGGAGTGTATCTTTATTTTTTCTAGTTAGTTCTAGTTAAAAATCTTTTTTGTCAGATATTGGGACAGTGATGCTTGATTACTTCCTGGTAACATCAGATCAGTGTATTTTTCCATACTTTTACTCTATCATTAAAGGTAACATATATTTCTTGTAGATAGCAAGTAGATGGATTTTTGTTTCTTGACCCATTCAGTCACCCCAGGTCTTTAGATTGGAGAATTGAGGTCATTAATAGTTAAAGTTCTTATTGAAATTTGTGTGTGTTACTTGCAGGCTTTGTGTTGTTGATTTTCAGTGTTATTGTTTGTGTTGTCAGTATTATCTTGAGTTTTAGTAATTATGTCTTGGTGTTTCTTTCCAAAAATGTAGACATTTTGTTAGTTTTTAAAATTGTAGATTAATAATGATGAAGTTATGGATGTTATACTTTTTGTATTTCATTCAATGTCCGTAACAAGATTAATCTAGCAAGATAAAGGGAAAACCAATTATATCTAAAATTTACTACATAAATCTATTCATTTAAAACAAATTCATACATTTTTACAACATACCTTGCTTTATTTGCTTCTCTATAATCCCATTGGGACTCTCCTTGCATCTGTAAAATAGTCAGATGTTGTTTATAACCTTTATGTCAATTAAAGTATTCTGCCTCGTTTGTGGCAGAGAGGGTGCTTACAAACACAGATCATGTCTTCAGTTCTCAACTCCAAACATATTCTTTCAGTGATCAGAAAATGATTCTTTATATATAGAACATAACTTGTAATGTGAAAGGAATAATACCTAGTAGGGACAAATGAAAATATACAATGGCTCCTAGTACATAGGACACAGCATCTTGGAATTAAGCTTGAAAGTGAATCCTAAAAATAAGATTCAGCAAAAAATGTGCACACCCAAGATATAAGTTGCTTAGAAAGTAAGCCAAAGCTTGTCAAAGTATACCTAGAGTGATGTTCAGGAATAATCATTTTCATTTATGTTTGTTTTTATGCAACTATGTGTCTATGTGTTTATTTAGTGTTGTGTCTTGGTATACACATACGCATGCCATGGAGCATTTGTCTAGGTCAGATGACAACTTGTGGGACAGTTTGTTCCTTCATTTCACATGTGGGCTTGGTTTACTGCAAAAGCCTCTACACACTGAGCTACCTTGTCTGTTCAGGGATAATCACTTCATTAAAAGCAATTTACATTCAGATTTTAAATAAGTTTAAAATGTATAAATTCACATATATGCATATAAAGTTTGTAAATGATGTCTCATAAAAATAAGAACATCAGGAACTTTCCAAGTTTATAAAGTTTCTAATCTCTCTCTCTCTCTCTCTCTCTCTCTCTCTCTCTCTCTCTCTCTCGTCCCAGTTTTTTTTTTTTTTGTGTGTGTGTGTGTGTATACTATATGCGTACAGAAAGGTGGATGGCACTCACCACTGCATGGACTTATGTAGGGGAAATCTTACTTCTGCTATCTTTCTTTCTCTTCCTCTTTATTTTTTAAACAAATTTCCATACTGAACCTAGAGATCACAGTTTATGCTAGACTAGTCTGACTGAGAACCACAGGATTCCACTGTTTCTACCCATTCCTAGTCACTACAGCTATGGCCACTATGCCAAACTTCTAGATGGGTGCTGAGGATCTAAACTGGTGCCCCTGTTTTAGCACAGTAACACCCAGTGGAGGCCTCTCTCTAATCCCTCTACTTTTGTTCTTTATCATGAGTCACTCTGGTCTCAACCTATGAGGTATAGCTGTAAAGCCTAATCGTTAACAAAGTTGGAAACAAGAACTACGCCACAACTGTAAAACTGTAAGTTTAGCCAACCACTCCTAGGTAGACTTCCAGGCCACAGGTTGATGGTTGAAAGTATGAGGAAGACCCTGTCAGTTATTCTCTTGGAAGGAGACTTACTCTGGGTCCAGGGATGTTATCAAAGTAGTCCGCAGAAGAGAACTCTGTGAACGGCCTCAAGCTTTGTGCATTTACTGCAGATGTGCCTTGCATTTCCATTTGAAGCTTTGTCCCGCTCTTCTCTAAATTCTCATTACTCCTGGGAAGACGGTAGAGTAAAGTCTAAAGCTGGCACTTCCTCCTGAAGTTACTTTCATTTTAACAATACTGGACAAGATATGGATTTCGCCCTCTTAAACTGGGGAATAATTCATCACAATTTCCAGGGAGAGTGTGATAGTGGAATAGTTAATAAAAGAACCAAAGACACTTAAGACACAGTTACATCATTTCATCATTACCAAGGCAGCACAGGTGGAATTTGGCAATGTATCTTCCCAAATCTTCACGCTGAACAATTATTAACCATTTTTTAAAACTAGGCTTTCTTTCCTCCCCATATTAATCTTTCCTTATAACACAGTATGTCTTTATGGATAGTATAGATACTTGAAAGAATATTTTGTCTCCTGGCTCCCTCTAGTGGTATGATCAAAGTTCACAGCAAAGAAAATTATTTGCCAGCTGCCAGAATATGTCTGTGGAAGTAGGAGTGGGGTGGTGGTACTAGTACCCATGGTTTTAAGCTACACTATTGTAAAGATAGCTCAACATTCAATATTTATTTTGTGAATGCTTACAAAAAGTTTTAAGTAAAATCACTGTCCTAATTAGAGTTTCAAAAATACACAGGTGAAAATATACCTGATTTGGCTAAGTATATGAAATTATCACGTATAATTAAAAGCAGAAAATATAATAAACTGTAACAGAGTTATCATTTAAAATTAAGTTTATGTAATAATATCATTTCCAAAAGTGATATCAGTCAATTAACATTCAGCTTATAGGAATTTCAAATGCAGTATTTTGCTAAAAATTAAATTTCAGAGAGAAATTACTGAACTTATTGGACTTTTCACATATATGTGTTTTCCTTACTTGTTTAGGTAATACTGAAATGATTTTCTAATGCTTAATTCTTCATGATAGAGGTACTTATATCGTTCCAGTTCCAAAACACTCAATGCTCTGCTAACTTTCAATTTAGAGAGTGTAGTTTTAAGGCTTCTAATTTTGGTTTCCATCGCATTTATTGTTGAAGTTGTGTAGTTCTCTCTTAATTCTGCATATGGTTTAGTTGTTGCTTGTGCCTGAAATGTTAAAAGCCTGTGTATCAAAAACAGTTGTATCCTACTAATTCAGGGTGTTTGATGACTATAGTTTTAAGTTAGTGAGTCAGGGAAAATTCAAATATACAGTAAGAAATGCTAGAAGCTCAAGCTTCCATCAATAGCAATTGTATTAAAATCAGCACAAAATTTGACTTGCTCAATTGTTTTTATGTGAGGCACAGGACATCAAGACTGGATCCTGCCATCCTAGGTATGTGCTTAAAACATGAGCCACATCTTTAGCCATGAAATGCAGAATGACCTGTATCTATAAAAAGAAAGAGCCATAAAAATCCAAAGGTATTATTAGTGGAAGTTCATGACCCACAAAAAGACTGACTGGAAATTATAAAGGTAATAAAGCTTGGAGGAAGGGACTATTGCTATACAGTAGCTGAATATTAAATTTACTTGAAGCACAAGCTAAAATCTCTATGAAACACTCTATAAAAACTCTAGTATCACTATGTGCAAATACTGATTTCTAATTTATGTACTATCTACATATACATTCTCAAAAAATGGCAGTATGAATGACTTCTAATAAGATCAAACTCAGGCACCACTGGGAAGCTACACTCTTAAAAAGGACGATGGATTTAGGAATTCAGAAAATGCTGAAGAAATGTCACACATTGAGGGTCCTGGTCTTAAAATATTGTCATAGTTGGGCTAAATAAGAAGCCGAGATGATGAGTTCAACTCAAAAGGATTTCTGAAAGTACCTTTTAGAATGACATGAATTCCAGTAGAATTCTGAAGAGAGTCAAAGCTCTTAGAAGAAATGTAGCAGCTATTTTTCACAGGGTTGAAGGGAAAGCAATATAAATTTACACAAACACATACACACACATACATACACACACATGTATGCAACAATAGCAATAAAAAGATGCAATCAACTTAAGGGGAGATGGGAGAGGCTTGAGGTAGGGTTGCTGGAGGGGAAGGAGGGGTGAAAAAGAGGTGGAAAGTGATGTAATTTTATTTCATTTAAGATTAAGTTAAAACAGAGAGAGAGAGAGAGAGAGAGAGAGAGAGAGAGAGAGAGAGAGAGAGAGAGGATAAAATAATTGAAAGAGGTAGCAGAACCTAAGATGTATACCTAGAAAACAGGATGAGAAAATGATTCAGTTGCTTAGACACAGGATATTTGTTAAGTAAAGGAAGAACTAGAGGATCTAGGCATAGCAAAGAGCTACAAAGAATGATTTAAATACTAAAGGCTAATTTCTCAGCCCAGCATGACCTCATGGACTATAGTGCCCCTTCTTATTTGTCCCTTGCACTACTCTGTTTGGAATGGTGGGGAGAGCAAATGAGCAGCAAATAGTTGAGCAGGTGAACTGAAAATGGCATCATATTATGTTGAGTCTCTATATGGAGGGAAATCATATATGAAAGTATTACACTCTAGTAACCATGACCTAGGTACCACAAGTACATAATAAATGGTAAGGTGGATTAAAATTTTTCCTTTTGTGTTATGTGAGGCAGACAAATGGTGTCATTGGAGGCCAGAAGAATGTGTTGGATTCCCTGAAGCCAAAGTTAAGAGGTACTTTTGAGGCAGGCAAAAGTGGCTTCTTGAAACTGAACTTGGGTCTTCTGGAAGATTGCTGAGCCAGCTCAGGTTTCTATAAGATCTTAGCATTAGGAATGGAGAGATGGGTCAGCAATTAAAGAACCTTGTGTCTGTTATTGATTGAAATTTTTTAATTATCAAGTGGGAAGACTATAAAATATCATGACTAGAGGTCTGGGTGTGTAGGTTTTAACTATTTAAATTTTTTGAGTTAATTTAATTGGACTCAGTGACTATGTTGTAAGGATATCAGGCAATAGAAAAAGCCTAGGCTTTCCAGGAGAGCTGCTTGCTCCAGTTGGGCTGGCAGCAACATCTAAAGAAGGTACTACAAACAGAACAGCATTGTTTCCAATGATTCTACACCCTCCAAGTCTTAAAGCTACACAACAGGAAGAGGAGGAAATCAGAAACCGTCTTTCATTCCTAGACTCTTCTCAAACAAGATAGTGAGAAAAGGAAATGAAAAGTATGTTGTCTATGCCCCTAAAGATAAAAATAAAAAGACAAGGGTTGGAAATATGGCTCAGGAGTTAAGAGCAATGACTGCTCATCCAAAGATTCTGAATTCATTCCTGGCACCTACATGGAGTCTCGCGGTCATTTCTAATGCTCAGACACATATATGTGGTGACAAATTTCTATGATTTAATAAAAACACTAGAGATCAAAATGCAAAGCTAGTCACAGTCATAGAAGCTGAGCAGCAATGGCACACACCTTTAATCCCAGGACTCAGGAGACAGAGGCAGAAGAATCTCTGTGAGTTCAAGGCCACCCAGGGCAACATGAGAGTGAATCAGTCCAAAAGAGAAACAGAGCTCATGCCTTTAATCCTAGCACTTGGAATCATATGCTTTTAATCCCAACACTAGTGAGTTGGAGACTAGAGTGATATGCCTGGGCAGAGAAAGGAATATAAGGTGGGAGGAGACAGGAACCCAGAACATTGCACTTTGAGGATTTATGGAGACAGGATAACCCATTTCAGTCTGAAGTAGAGGTAAGAGATACTGCATGGATGCTTTGCTTTTCTGATCTTCAGCTTGAACTCCAATAACTATCTGTGGGTTTTTATTATTTGGGTTGCACATATGCAGACAAATCATCTGTATACATAAAATTCACAAATAATCTTTTTAAAAGTAAAAGACACATTGGTTTCAATAGAAGATAATAACAAAAACTAAATCGAATCATAAAAGTTACTCTCTGTTAAAAAAGTTCCACTGTGTAGTAATATTAATTGAATGATGACAAACATAGTCATAGAGAAACAGCAGGAAACCAGGAGGAGAATATGGGAACTACTGTGGAAGAATTTTAATCCCAGTTTCCTTCAATTGCAATTTCCTATAAATAAGCAAGTTTGCCTCCAGAATATTATTGATAATTAGCATGTGGGAAGAATGGCAATCATAATTTGAAGTATTATAGCAGAAAACAAACCAAGAAACAAAAATCTGGAGTTACTAGATAATGTATACAAATTCAGATATCTGCTTTTGGTAGTTAATTCTCAGAAACAACTAACTTGGAATAAGTTTTGGTAGATCTAATATTGTATTTTCAATTTCTATTTCTTGGTGAGACTTTAAAAACACAATTATGGGGTCATTTCCAAGCTGGAAAAAAGTAAATAAATATAGTGTCATATCTTAAATTCATCTAATGCCATTTCTAATTAACTTGATTTTTATGCTATTTCTTAATGGACATCATTAAACCATAACATGTGTTAGTCTGTGATGCTTCACAGAATAGGAAAATTTACTTTGATTTTTATTTCAATTATTATTTTTAATAATTTGTCTTTCTGAAATTACTTAAGCACTGTTAGATTTTTAAATAGTATCTGACTGAAATACTTTTTTGAAGAATTGAAATATTTATTCTATAAGTCCTTAAATTATATATATATATATATATATATATATATATATATATATATTGTGTGTGTGTGTGTGTGTGTGTGTGTGTGTGTGTGTGTGTGTGTGTTTGTGTATGTGTGTGTGTGTGTGTGTGTGTGTGTGTGTGTGTGTGTGTTTTAAATTAAAGGGAGGTGAAACAGCAGGAAAGTATCAATTCTGAGGACAGGGTGTATATTTGGTGCAACATAGATGGATAGTTTTAGTGTTATATGCAGGAACAAGACCTAACTGTGAATTCCAATATCAGTTTGATTTTAACAGGAGAAGCTGGCCTTTGAAGGATAATCTTTCCTTTCCTATCTAGTAAATTGTATAAATTATAATGAGTTAATCAATCACAGTGTAACAACTTGCAGACTGAATCAACAGATCCAGTAACAAAGATATGATGGAAACTGAAGTGAGAATAAAAAAGAAGTTCTGGATGAGGGAACAAAGATTTCAATGAAGAAAAATAACAGATTGTCCTTGTAAGTTCAACTGTCAACCATATCTTGACATTGGCAAAGCATAAGGTGGTCAGGATGGCATGTTAACCGTCATCTGCCTCTTACATCCTGGTTGGGAGGCAGCCTGGCACTCACAGTTCCTCAAAAGTTTATGCAGAATTATCACATTACTCAAAAATTTTACCAAGAGAAAGGAAAGCATATGAATAATGTAAGTGGAAAGACCAACTGATGGGTAAATAAATAAAATGTGTGGTGTATAAATACAGAGAACATTTTAGCAACAATAAGAAGTCAAACACTAACATCAGGTACGACAAGACTGGACCTTAGAGACATCATGTTAAGTCAAACAAAAAAGAGCCACTGTAGAAAGGGACTATTAACTAGACATGTCCAAAGTAGGCAAACTTGTAGAAAAAACAGCTTGATGTCTCGCCAAGACTGAGCAGGGGAGTTTCACATGATGGATGAAGATTATGAAGTTTATTTTGATAATAAAAATGATTACAAAATTATGGTTATGATAGAGAGGCATATATATATATATATATTGAAAACATTGAATTTTACGATAGAAATTATTATATTTCATGGACAATAATTATGTATCAATAAATTGTTACAAAAATAACTTTATGGTTATAACCTAGGTTCATGCACTGCTTGCCTTTAAAATCTGGTTTAAAGCACATAGCCTCAATAGAAAAAGAAAAACTTTTCCTATGATATGACGTTTCTCACACTGCCAGAAGTATTCATTTCATTGCTTGGAGTACTAAAAAATTTATATTTTTTCCAATTAAATGAATTCTTTTCCCCAAACTTAGTAAACCTTACTGAACATTGTAGCATTGAAGCTGGAGTACTCATTCCAAATTGGCAGATTTCAAAATCTCCATGAGAACCACACTCTCCAATTTCATGTTCAGGATTTATCATCTTAAAGGTTTTCCCAATTCTGTAAAAATGTAATGAATAAATGTACATGAACAGTAACTGCTTAATAATTGCTAACAATAAGTGGTTATAATGCTGTATTTTATCAAGAAATAAATGACATCTATAAATTGTGCTCCTCTTATTTGTGTGTATCTAATTTTCCCTCAAATAATTCTAATAAAATAATAATCATATGCACATTATATGAAGGGGATTAGTATACTTGGTGTAGCAGTTAAATAATAGATACTGCTGTTCACATCAGTGTATACATATAAAATATTAAATCATTATCTGTCACCAGAGGACAATTCAAATGTGAAAAGGAAAAGAAAAATCATACACAAGTGTTTATTAAGAGATACACATATATGTGCAATTTCAACTATGATATGTATGTCATCTTGGTTAATTAAAAGTAATTGAGAATGATGAAAACCATGGAAAATGTAATGAGGGTTCTACAACATTGTTTAAAATGAATTTAATCATGACAATCTTGTTTTAAAAATAGTTACTTTACCAAACAGTACAAATTTAATGATCGAACAGATTTTAAATAGTTTGTACATAGGGTCAATTATTTGGTTGACCTAGGAAAATAAAATCCTTGAAAAATCCTAATAGTCACATTTATAAATTATCCTCTAGGGGCAAATATGATTAAATGAAATTCATGAAATTCTTAAAAAATAAAACTAGTTTAAATGCAAAAAAGAAAACAGGATAGAGCAGTACACACACACAATAATAAAATAATAATAATAATAATAATAATAATAATAATAATAATAGAAAAACAAGCTATTAATTTGCAAAAGCATGGAGGGTATTGCTACATGGAAGGGGGTTAGAGAGAGGAAAAATAAGGGGAAATTATATAGTTATATTTTCTTTTCAAAAATAATTTCAAAAATGAGAAGAAAAATAAAAATGATGAGATTTACAAATAGTATCATAATATCTCAAGATTAAAAACAATCACATGTGGTTACTAGAAAATACATTTGTCTAGACCATACCACTGTTTATTTGGTACTTGTATAACCATGAGTTTTGGTGTGTTCAAGGGATTCTGGAACTACTTCTCACCAGGCAACAATGCAGGCCTACACAAGTATCTGAACCATTCTATAACTAGCTTTCTTCAAGGAATTTAACATTTTTTCTCAAAATATCAATGCATACATTTATCCAAATATTTAATAACATGTATTTTGTGCATATGGAGGATGTAACAGTAGGTGTTCATTCCATCATCTATTCCACACATTATAAAAGGAAAGACGCAGAAAGGAAATAAAGTAAATCCATATAATTATGACATTGTTAGACTTGATAGAGTTTATGTATAAAAATTCTTTAATCCTCAAGATAATGAAATACAAAAAGAATGAAGGAGTGAAAAATCATGCAAGAAATAAACATTTGTGGCAGTAGAATGCAGTTGAAGCTACATGCCAAAAGTGATACCATATTTGCTGTCAAAATCCTTGAAGAATATACAGAATACTTTTTTTTATAATGCCATTCAAAACCATTTGGTCTCATTGTTTAGAAGGCTGAGGTAGGAGAATCACAATTTGAAGCCAGGTTGGCTTAATATTGCAAAACATTGTCTCAAAAAAAGTTTCTGTTTGAGTTTCTTGAATACATATTAAAATACTGTTATTTAAATGTTAGCAATCAAGTGTAAAGTGAATTTCCATGTCGGTGTTACTAAGATTACAGTTAAATCACTGAAATTATCTGAAAGATTAGAATCTTACCCATCTAGTTCTCCTACATCACTATTTTGTTTCTTCTGAGTCTCCAAGCTAAGTTGCATGGATTGTTTTAAGTCACTGAGTCCTTTGCTTAGCTCTCTCATATCATTTTCAGACTATTAAAACATAGAATATAATTTTAAAATCCTAGCGGCTCACTCATCTTTCTTTAAATATTAGTACTCATGAGTTTATGAAGAACGTGGTTACATGGGGCTTAACGAATATTACAAACTTGATGGAAACAAGAAAGAACACAAGATTGATTACTTTTCTTTAAATCTTTCAAATTGATATACGTATACATTTTCTATTTGGTTAAGTTGTCGACATTTATTTCATAAAACTGCCAGATTTTGGTAATAAGCATTAATGAAAACATCCAGGCAAAGTTAATATATCCCATAAAGTTTACCGTGATTGGTGAACACATGTCTCACAAGGAAACCACAGGTATCTTTTAACTCAGATGTTTAGTATAAGAAAAGTATTTCTCCAGTCTTCTGGAAATACTTGGCATTAAGAAGGTTTTTTTCCTGACTTCATAAAGACTTTAGAATCTAAAGTACTCTAAGTATCCTCAACCTGTGGATCATGACCCCTTTGACAAAGCTCTGTCTCCAAAAATATTTGCATTATGATTCACAGCAGTAGCAAATTTACAGTTATTCAGTAGCAACGAAATCATCTCTGACTTGGGGGGTGGGGGTTACCACAACAGGAGGAACTGTGTTAAAGAGTTGTATTGTTAGGAAGGTTGAGAGCCACTGATCTAGGTGAAAGCATTAATGTTTATTTAGTTCATAGTTCACTGCCATTTATAAAAGCAAGTACTAGGCTCCTTAAGGTAATGTGTACTTTGATTTTTCAAGTTAGAATTGAGGAGGATATTTTTTATTTAAGCTGTGCTTAACAATTCATAGAATAATCATTTCCAACTTCTTTTCTTTTGTACATGGTGTTTCCACTTCATGATTCTGTAGCATTTGGAGTCTGATACTTTATATCTTTGAGGAAAAAAAAATGGAAAAGTAGGCTAACAGGATGATTTTTAAATTCATCCATTTAGTATTTGATTGTTTATATATGTAATCAATCACTTAGTATTTCCCTTTGTAAGTTGTTTCACTACAATACTGCCTAAGCAACCTGAAGTTTGTTCTTTGAAACCAAGAAATAAACACCAAGAAAGCTATAAGCCATTGTACTCAGATAGATATAGGTACTTCATTAACTAGGATATAAGTATGTATTTAAGCTTTACTCAAATGAATAGTTTATATATTTTCCCCTGGGTCAAAATATAATTAGTTGATTCTGTTTCAATTATTCTTAACCCTTGCTTGTGGTAGGTGTTATTTGAAGCTGTTTGTGTCATTTCTGCCTCAGCCATCAATCATTCAAGGAAGGCACAATAGAGAGGCACAAGTGAACTTCATTTAAAAATTTTTAAAATTTCTAGTGCTGATTATAACAATTGTAATTGTAATAATCACTACAGCAATAAACATACTTAAAATGATATGATTTAAATGACAATTAAGGGGATAGTATTTTTTTTAATTAATGGAACATTTTAAATATGGCCAGAAGTTAGTATATTTTTGTTTGATTTATAGGTTTATTTAATTCATGATAAGTGTTCCTTTCAGATTTCCTTACAACTTAAATATAAGAGTCTAAATGTAAATAACTCACTTATGATTTAGTGCAGCAAACTTGGGAATCTGTAGAACCCTTAAAGTCCTGTCAGGTACAGCAGAGATACAATGACACGAAAACATTTCCTCAGCATGTCCAAATGCTTGTAAAGCTACATTTACATGCTCAAATTCCATGTAAGGAAGGCTTTTGACATGATGTAAAATGCAACTCTTTAGTGTTTTGTCATATTTATTCAATAAAGCTAAATTTGTATTTCTTGAAATAAGAGTTTGAGAAACACCTTAAAATGGCAAAATTTCCCATCTGGATCCACTCCCCTTTTGTTCTTTCATTAGAAAGAACAGGCTTCTAGCAGATAACAATCAAGCATAACAAAATAAAATATAATAAGATAAAGTGAAAATCATCATGTCAAAGTTGAACAAGACAAATCAACAGAAAAATGAAAGAGTCCCAGGAAAAACACATGAATAAGATACCCACTCATTTACCATTCAGGAGTCCCATCAAAGTGCTAAACTGAAAGCCATAATATATATCCAGATGGCCTGGGACAGACCCATGCATGAGGGAGGAACTGGGAGAGGGAACGGAAGGGAAATTGTATTCACAATATATTGCATGAGTAAAGAATCTATATTTAAGAAAAGGGAAAAATAAAATCCCCCAAAATGTAAAATTTGTTTTCTCTTATTAATAACACATATTATTAAGACCTTACTTTTATACATATAAATCAAATAAATAACTTAATTGCATATCAAGTTGAAAACAAGAAATATATCAGAAATATGAACTTCAAAGGAAAATTATACTCAAACACACCATCCATGGGTAGTGTTCCACACAGGCATGAGTAGATCCTGGTCTTGTGGAAGGCTCCACCAGGTTTTCCCCATCTTCGTTTTCCATTTGGTGAGTTTCTTCCATGCAAGAGCACTTATGGACAAGGCTTGTATTCACTGTATTTGATGCAGAAATGTTTTGCTCAAATTTCATGTGAAGTTCTGTGTGAGACTCTTCTCGACTGTCATTAGACCTGTGAATACAATGAGAAATTCTGAAATGACTTTCAATAAAAATTCTACTACAAAAATAAATTCTGTTTTGAAGAGAATCTTAACATTGAAAACTATGCCAGCTCAGACCTACTGAATATAATTATATGTTTAGAATTATTCTAAAATGAGACATACACTATAGGTACAAGAAGATGGTTCAGCAGGTAAAATGATTGTAGCATTGTCTGGCATCATAGGACAAGAGTTCATATCTCCCAAACCACAAAAATACCAGGTGTGTGTATGGCCCATCTACAACTCCAGTGCTTTGAAGACAGATATAGGGCATTCCTAAAAGTAAGCTGAATAGCAGACTAGCCAAATTAGTGAACTCTCAGATCCAGTGAGAAACCATGCTTAATATGTAAGAAAGATAGCAACTGAAGAAGACATTCAGCATCAAAGTCTCACCCCCCATATGCATACACACTTATGTATACATGTCCATGCACAAGCAAACACAGATGCCTACAAATGTAGAAAACAGGGTATATATATATATATATATATATATATATATATATATAATATATATTTGAGAAAAATTCCATACTAAAATAAAAAGGAAACTATATAAGATAAAGCAGCAATGTGTGACTACCTAACTGGTAAACTGGTGCTGAGATGAATAATATAATTATTGAGGTCAGATTAGAAACACTTGAATTCAAAATATAATTACATGATGAGTATATTAACCTTCATGATTTACTGCTAAATTAATCACATGTCCATTTAGTAAAACATAATATTATACTCCTCAAATATATACACTTAATAAAACAAAGCTGTAAAAAGCAGTGAAAATTTGTACTAGTAAGGAAAGTTAGGGACTTAAAGGAGGAAGCACCCAAAATGACAATCTCAAACTTTTCTGTCAGGATTTGTATATTCAGTGGGTAAAATAAAATATTGAACATTGTTCTAGTTTGCTTTCTGTAGCTGTGATAAAACACTGATCAAAAGCATCTTGGAGATGAGTTTATTTGGCTCATGAGTTATATTCCACCATCAAGTGAACACAAGGCAGAAAAACAAAGTAAAAGTTGCATCGGAAACCATGGAGAAATGGAGAAATTCTGCTTACTGGTTGCCTTTCCATGCTTTCATTAGCTTTCTCTTTTATGCAGTCCTGGCCTACCTGCTCATGGATGACACAACCTGCAGTAGAATGGAATCTCCCATATCAATCACTAATCAAGAAAATATTTCACATATATGCCCACAGACCCAATCTGCCAGAAGCAACTTCTCAAATGAGATTTCCTTTTCCAAAGTGTATTGGTATCTTTAGGTTTGTGTCAAGTTGACCAAAGCAATTGACACAATTAAGCAATAAAAGAAGCAAGGAACTGGCTTGAGTTGATCAAAATAAAATAAATGGAATTTTGAGTCCGTTTGGCCATTTCAAAGGTACCCAGGAATCAGATATGGGAACTGCCCCTTCTTGCCTTGTATACATGCACTCCTACTGACAAAGGAATTATATTTGACAACTTCGTGATTTGTATTATCCTCTTTTATATTGTATTCTTCTCTATTCTAAATACAAGGCTATGAGCATTCTTTAATGCAGTTTTGTCACATAAGACAAAAGATAACAGTGAAGGAAAGATAATTTGCCAGATTTCAATAGAATTAGCAACACTTCCCCCCTGGGGTTTCAGTTGCACTCATTCCCAAACAGCCAAACTTTTTTAAAAATTATGTTATTTTGGTTGTGAGCCTAGCCTTTAACTGCTGAGCTATCAAGCAGAAGCAGACACCCACCGCTAAACACTGAGTTGAACTCTGGAATCCAGTTACAGAGAGGGAGGAGTGATGAGAAAAGTGGTCAAGACCAGGCTGGAGAAACCCACAGAAACAGCTGACCTGAACAAGGGGGAGCTCATGGACCACTAACTGATAGCTGGGAAGCCAGCATAGGAGTGTTCCTGACCACCTGAATGAGGATGTCAGTTTGGAGGTCTGGTTTATCTATTGGGCCTCTAGTAGTGGATCAGTATTTATTCCCAGTACATGTATAGACTTTGGGAACCCATTCCACATAGAGAGATACTCTCACAGCCTAGACACACAGGGGAGGGTCTAGGCCCTGCTCCAAATGATATGACAGATTTTCAAGACCCCCATGGAAGGCCTCACCCTCCCTGGGGAGCAGAAAGGGGGTGAGGTGGGGGGTCAGTGAGGGTCAGGGGAGGAGGGGAGGGAGAGCTTATTTCTAATTCAAATTTAAACTAGAAAAAAATTACATTACTTTAAAATATAATATAATGGCCAGGCATGATGGTACATGCCTTTAACCCTAGCACTTGGGAGGTGAAGGCAGACTGACAGAAGACAACCTTGTCTTCATAGTGAGTTCCAGGACAGCCACAGCTACATAGTGATACCCTGGAACTTGAAACTTGGAACTTGACCCCAAATTAAGTTCAAATTTATTCTGTCACTTTCCCCTTCTCTGTTCTCCCTCCAATCTCTCCCATGTCTGCCCTTCACTCTTTCTCTAGCTAATGACTTCTTTTGGAGCATTATTATTACACATGTATTACATAAATCCCTAAAATTAACCTTGTGGGGAATGGAAGAAGAAAGGCCTGAGTGCCTGAGGTCTTGAAAGAATGTGTACTGTTCTTATCCCTAGCATAGGTGTGGAGTTTGGGAGCCCATTCTGTGTAGAGTAATACTCCCTGAGCCAACACACACAGGGTTGGGCCTAGGCCCTATCCCAAAGCATACAATAGACTCTGATGACACCCTATGGAAGGCCTCACCATCCAGGGGAAGCAGAAAGGATATGTGATAGATAGGGTTTTAGTTGGGGGGGAAGGTGGTAGGGGAGGACTGGTGGGAGAAGGGAACTGGAATTGTCATGTAAATCAATCCTGTTTCTAATTCAAATAAAAAAAAGTTGAAAAAAAAGAAAGGAAAAAAAAGATATCACATCTCAAAAAAAATTTTTTTTTTACTGTTGAAATGAGTACAGCCATATCAAGGATTCCAATATCTCAGTCCCATGAGAGTGGCAAAACCTTTTCAGTGTGAGACTCAGGGGGCTGGCAAAGTTTTCTGAACTGGAAAGTGCGATACAGCATGTGTACAAATGGTAGCAACTGGAGCTTCCTCGTTTCCTTTATGTTACAGCTTGAGACTGCTGGCCTACAGAGAGTAGACAACATACTCTCCCATCCCTGTGTTGTACATAATTAACACACTAAGGTTTAGTTAGCATCATGCCAGTAGCCAATGCTGGTCCATCAGAGTGCATCTGCTCCATCTGATCCCAGCTTTTCTGTCCATGTGTCCATGTGCTGTTCTTTATTCCCTAGCTGCACTTGTCAGATTTAAAGATCCAGGCTATGCAGGACTTAACATAACCTGCTGACTCTGTTCTGGGTATGAGTCTTCTTTGTATATGGTGTTGAACAATTTTATACCTATATTTCTGTGTCTAACTAGAAACTTTTAGAAATCTGTGGGTGAAAGCATGGATGCTTGGGTTAACTATATCCAAATTTTAATGAGGAAAAAGCCAAGTATAACCAAAAGAGGATAGGTAATAAAATTTGCCTGGAATAACATTTTATCTGTGAGACCATCTTCTGACATAACTTTCTAAAAACATATTGTCCAGGTAAGTTTTCCATCCCGTTAGTCTCAGGGTAAAATGTTACTATAATTTGCAATTTAGCAATGAATCAATGAGCTGATTGCTTATTCTGCGACATTTTCTTTCACTCACCTATTTAATTCATACAATAAGAAGTTTTTATTTCTTAGTTCTTCCAGATAATATTGCTTGTACTTTTCAAGTTCTCTTTTGCTTGACTCTTTGGAAGTTTTAACACTGAAAACTTCTGATTTCAGATTCTTAATTGTGTTTTCCATCTCAGGTATTACTGAAGAGTGCTTCTTACAGAGGTTCTTGTTTTCCTGAACATCTACCTGTGCCTACAGCAAATTGAAATTTATATTTAGCAAAAATATAACTCAAATAATTCTAGTATATTTAATTCTTTTGCTTTTGACATTTGATTCTTTCAAGGTTGAGAAAATAATTCTGCAAAAAATTTTTAGACTTAAAAAATACTTTGCTTTTTGAAATATTACCAGTGTATATGCAGCATTAAATCTGAATTATAAAAAATACTCATTAACATGGTAATGGGAAATGAGCCCACATCTGGGCACCTTATGAGGATCATGCTCTATCCCAATGCTATGCTATTCACCCTGAACCATTCCTTCCTATGGATTTGGTTAATTCAAAGAGAAATCGATGGCTTCTCAGAGATGGAAAGCTGCCTTCTCCATGGAAGTGAACCTGAGAGGCTAGTCTTGCTCCAGTAGAAGGTCTTGCACTCAGGCACATACTGGCATTAGTGAACTGAAACACAACATTGAAAATAATCCAAAATGGGCACATAAAGTTAAGAGCAAAAGTGATGAAAGTAATGAGAAAAGAATGAAAGTGTGGAAATTAGGAGGTAGACTTGATTAAAACACTGTATAAATGCAAAAAAACAACCAAGCAATAAAAATATTTTAATAAGACAATCACATGTTTCCTAAAGTATTTCTATTTATTTCCAGAAATGAAATTAACATGAAACTGACTTACCAAATGGGAACTCTGTGCCAGGTCTGTGTGTTTGTCTTGCAGATGTCTTTGCAGATGTTCTATTTTGTCCTTCTGTTTCTTTACTGTAGCTATCAATGAGGTATTTTCTAGTTCTAACCTAAACGGCATATTTAAAATAATCTTTCTCACATACCAATTTTAATGCTTCACTATTTTTACTTTTAAAATTTGAGTTGTTATATGTTTCATTGTGACATTTTCACAGATGTGTATTATTATACTTCATTCTTATTTGCCATTAAAAATCCATCTTCTACCTCTTTCCCCTTTTCCTGAATTCTTCTTCCCCCTTTCTACTTTTGTTTTCATGTCTCAAATATCCTAAACTAATCCCTTGTTGCCCCCCTCTCACTTCTCATTAGAATTCTTTATACCCTTTCAAGGCCCCCTTTCTAAACACACACACACTTCTCAACACAAAAATTTGTATACACATATGACACAGTGACTTTATAGAAGAAATATGTTGATTCCAGGAGTTTGGCTCAGTGCTTAGCTGTGTATCTCTGCTTCTGATTCTATCAGCTACTGGGTAAAGGCTCTATGATGGCATTTAAGATAGTAGAAAGGGAGGAATGATGAGCAAAGGAGTCAAGTACATGCTGGGGAAATTCACAGAAACAGCTGACCTGAGCAAGTGGGAACTCATAGACCCCAATCTGATATCTGGGGAACCAGCATAGGACTGAACTGAATGTGGGTGTCAGTTGGGGGACTTGGACAGTCTATGGGGCTACAGGCTGTGGAACAAGTATTTATCCCTAGTGCACGAATGGGCTTTGGGAGCCCCTTCCACATAGAGGAATACTCTCTCAGGATAGCTACATGGGGGAGGGCCTAGGTCCTGCCCCAAATGATATGACAGACTTTGAAGGTCCCCATGGAAGGACTAATCCTCTCTGGGGAGTGGATCAGGAGTGGGATGAAGGGTTGGTGGAGGGCATGGGAGGACAGGAGGGAGAAGGAACTGGGATTGGTGTGTAAAATAAGATTGTTTTTAATTTAAATAAAAATTTATTTAAAAAAGAAATATATTGAATGTTAATGATGTAAAACTCATGTTATTTTTGATCTTTTATAAAAGAATGAACATGATGAGGGTATATGAAAAATTATATATTTTTTGGATCCTAATGCTACAGAAATTTTATCACTCGTTCATGCAAAGCCATGATATAGTATTGAGTTACTTCCCAAACTCTGTGTTGTGAATTTCAGAAAACATATAACATTTTTTCAGTGTTTTCCCATTAACTGTGGCTTGTATAATTCTCATATTACTTATTTGCTATATAAATATATGTTAATTTAAAATTTACACTTGTATCTGATCTTCCATCTTCTGTGCATTTTCTTTTTCTTTTTGTAACTAAATGAAAGATAAAAATAATTTTATTAATACTTTGATACAAATTGATCTATCATCTATTTATGTTAGAGCTTTTATATGCATACTTTATGGCAGCTTTGATGTTGCCACTACAGGTTTAATTTAGTTGTTGCAACAGGATTCTCATAGCCCACAAAACAAGAAGTAATATTGCCTCACTCTAAAGAGAAAACAAACAAACAAAAAACCCCACAAAACGATGTGATACTGCTATAGGAGTGAAAGGCATTACCTTTCTATTTCAATTTTGTTTTATCATATATTGAAGATGACAAAAATGAAAGGGGAAAGACCCTTATGGCCTTTTTGGTTTTGGTTTACAAGGGCCACATAGTCATTTTAATTCAAAGAGTTTCTATATACATATATGACCAAAGCTATTCCAGAAATGGTAAACATTGACATAACATTGTGTATGCATGCTGATGAGTGTGTGTGTGTGTGTGTGTGTGTGTGTGTGTGTGTGTGTGTGTGTATAAGATGAAAGTTGTACATGAAGACAATCTGAAGTGTTCTTTGGGGCTGTTGGCTTTTATTTTCTTTCTTCATACCAAGTAAGGAACTCAACAAATAGGATAGACTGTAGAGTGGGAAATTACCAATACAGAGTCAGGTAGAAATATAAGGGTATTTAATAGGGAAAAGCCTTACTCACAGAGCAACCTAGCCAGCTGGTGTGGCAGCAGTCTGTCCAGAAAGTACAAAAGTGAAACCGAAAGAAAAACGAAGTCCCCCCTGAAAGCCTCACTCTATGCCACCCTGACCTCACAAGCTTGGTCAGGCACACCTGTAGCCAGCCCCTAAGCAGGCGTGGCTACAGCTTCCCCTACAAGACTGTTCTACTGGTACACCCTAAAGAGCTATCCATTTCTGCCTCTTCAGAGCTGTGATCACAAGCATGAGCCAACATGCCTAGTCTTAACGGGCTCAGGGACTGAGCGTAAGTCTTTCTGCTTGCCTTGTAAACATTTTGCCCCTGACATGAGATTTCTTGTTATAATCAAATAATTTATTGAAGGGTATTGAACAGTGTGAACAAGGGTTTGAGGTGGTTTCAACACAGATGCTTGAATGTGAATGTGTGAACCTTAATACCAATTCCAATTAATATAAGATGTTTGTTCTGAAAGAAGTTGAGTTCCTATGTCTCAGTTATTTTTAATCAATGAAATCCAAATGATAACAATATTTTCTGTTCTCCAATATTGGGAAGGTTTACTATACAATTCACATATTTTATTCTGTTGTGACAATATATGATATGTAGATATAACACAATTGTGACATGTACATATGATGTAACATATCTTTGATGTAGCACTAATATCATTAATCACATTTTATTTCACAATAGAATTATACCTATTAATGAAGCAGCATACCATTTAATGCTTCTAAGGAATTTTGACAAAGGATACATCTCCAGTTCTTCATGAGACTTTCACTTATTCCACTAGGCAGTGGTAATTTCATCCCTCTCTTTATTTTATAGCACATGTATCACAACTTAGGGATACAGGTATCATCTATCAAACACAGGTGAGCGCCTGAGATACTGTAGAGCCATGCTCTCTAAGCCCGAGCTCCCTCCCCTCCCCCACCCAGTATCTCCAGCAAACAGGCAGCAGCACTGGTAAAATAGGAGGGATCTCCTGGGTATACTGGGAGGAAGTGCAGACAAGAGTGGATGGGGGAAGGGAACATGAGAGATCAAAAAGACCAAGCTGGGGAAGGGATGGAGGAGGAGACCAATGAAAGATATCTTGATAGAGAGACCAATTGGGGGTCAGGGAGAAACCTGGGGCTAGAAAAATTCTCAGGAATCCACAAGGGTGACCCCAGCTAAAACTCTCAGCAATAATGGAGACAGTATGAATTGTCCTTCCCCTTTTATCAGATTAATGACTGCTGTAATTGTCATCATAGAACCTACATCCAGTTACTGATGGAAACAAATGGAGTCACCCAGAGCTAAGCAATGGGCTGAGTTCCTGAAATTCAGTTGAAGAGAGGAAGGAAAGACCATACAAACAAGGGCAGGGGTCAAGACCAACATTGGAAAAACTACAGAGACTGCTGATCTGAGTTAGTGGAGCTCATGGACTATGGACTGACATGCATGGGAACATGCATGGGACTGAACTAGACTCTCTGAATGTCCCTTTTAGTTATGTGACTTGAAATGTTGGTGTCTGGAGGGGAGGGGAGCTTGGCAGTGGCACCAGGACCTAAGCCATGGAATGAATTAGCTTTTTGGACTCTATTCCCTATGGTGGGATACCTTGCTCAGCTATGATACAGGGGGAGGGCTTATCTTGGTATGCCAGACTTTGTGGAGTCCCCAAGGAAGTCCTTACCTGCTCTGAGGAGTCCATTGGGGTAGGAAAGTAGGGGAGGGGAGGGGGTGAAGGGGAGAGAGGGGAACTGGAGTTGCTCTTTAAATTGAAAAATTTAAATTTCTATAAATAAATAAAAAGTAAATGCCAACTGCAAAGCAAAAAAAGAAGACAAAAAGATTACAAAACATACTAATGTGCCAGATATGCTGATTTTTGGTATGTATATGCCAATGAAGCTTTCACAGTGACAAAACTGACAATGGAAACATTTTTCAGATCATGTATCTATTAAGTGCAATACAATTAAATCAGAGGATGTTTAAATATCAGTGATCTAAATTTGAATCACTATTTTTAGTAAAGATTACCTGCTTCAACTCCATATCTCTTGTTTTCAAACATATTTCAAGTTCATGTGTTTCAGTAACTTGTCTGTTGTATTGTTCTCCTCTTCTCTCAATCATCTCTTCTTTTTCTCTCAGTTCCTCCACAATCTCATTATAGGCACAAATTATATTTCTTTTCTTCTCTGCTTGCTCTTTTATGATTGATCTGTTGTTAAATAAGCTAATTTTAGTATTACTTTTCTCAAAAAACAAAATGTTCATTTCATGAACTGGACCCTCATAAGTTGTTTATAACATTTCCAAAAGTGTATATTCTCAGTTTTCATTTCTATTTATGTTCTAAACTTTATAATTAAGATAAACAATCTAATATCTATAAACATGTCTTTCATGTATCAATTTTATCAAAATATCTACTTACTTTGTCATTTTTATATATTTTATGAACAACTTAAAAATTCATTTGGGGAATTAAAATAGCAACTAATGGTAACCATAATACTAACAATGATCAGCATGTTTTTAAAAGAAGTGGACTTAAATCACTGTTTTTTCTCCTTAGTTGTCATAACTAAAATAATGCATTGTATGAGTATGGGTAAAAAGTACAGTGATGCGTACTACATGTAAGGTCCTGGGTTTGATACAAAGCATCACCCAAAATGCATAATCATTCTTAAATTTGTCATCAGATTAAAATAACCTCTTGTGATGGTTTGAATAAGTGTGGTCCCCATAGGCTAATATATTTGAATAAAGTGAAACTGTTTGAGTATTAGAATGGTTAGGAGATGTCCTTGTTGGAATAGTTGTGGTCTTATTGAAGGAAGTGTGTCACAGGGGGTAGACATTGAAGTTTCAAAACCCCATGCCAGTCCCAGGCTCTCTCTCTCTCTCTCTCTCTCTCTCTCTCTCTCTCTCTCTCTCTCTCTCTCTCTCCTCATATCAAGATGTGCAGATCTCAGATACTACTTTAACATCTGTCTGTGTGATACCATGCTCCTTGCCACCATGGTCCAAGCCATGATGATAATGGACTAAAAGTCTTTGAAATGATAAGCAAGCCCCCAATTAAATGTTTCCTTTTATAGGAGTTGCTTTGGTCATGGTATCTCCTTAGATCAATAGAACAGTAAGACACAACTTAAGAATCAGTTCTATAAATGATCATATTTTTTCTTGAGAAAAATTTAGAAATAATGATCAAAAGAGCTTAAAGTTCTAAATATTTCAACACATTTCTGCATGGAAGATATATTCATTATAGACAATTAGAAACAGAGGAAATTATTCACCTCAATTGTGTTGCTTACAGAATTATTTGTAATATATAATGAAATGTTCCATAAAAGCCTACTTGTTAAATACAGATGTTTCAATGTGGTAGGCTTCCATATACAGAGTGCATTGTGATCAGAAAAGATATATACGTTCTGTATGAGACAAATATATTAATGATTATATAATGGTTTATTATTTCCAGCAATTTTTCCCTTCAAATACAGGAGTTTTCTCTCTCGCAAAATGTCAGAAGGAAACTAAGAAAATGACAAAATCCCTTTGCCAATCTTCAGTATAAAGAGATTAAGTGTTTCTACAGTGTGCTATATAGTGTTATACCTCAGCTTAAAGATTCTTTCATTCTTTCTTACAAGCTTTTTCTCTAACTGTGAGTTCTCTTCTTTGACTTCAGATAATTCATTTTCCACTTTAGTTTTTTCTGTGAGTATTTGAACATTGATTTGTTTAAGCTCCATTAAGTCTTTATGTGAATCAAAGGCAGGTGTACTTTTTAAGGAGATACCAGGGTCTGCATGGATGAGAAAACATATAAATAAAATACATAAGCACATTCTACAATAAACAGGACTCATTATACTAAGTTTTGGAGAAATAACAAACTATATCTCTAATGTTACTCATCTTAAAGTCTAATAGATAGCACAGGCAGATGTCCATTATGACTTCTGATAAGCATAGCTATAAAGCATAATTTTCATAGTAGCAGAATAAATTTGTACTGAGCACCTGAACTATTTCCAGAGAAATAGAAGGCTGAATAGGGAAACAAAAAAAGGGGCAGGACACAACCACATATAAAGTAGGAAATCTATGTCAAACTAGAGAACATGCTGAAGTTTGAGCAATGTATTTTGTCAGAGGCCATGGGAGCTGCAGCAGGTGACAGCTAGTGTTCAGATTTCAACCCACCAGAGAAACGATCCTCCGATGGAGGAGACTCTCATCAGGGCAAGGCCTATAGAACCACCAACCCAGGAAACTGATGCTCCTGTCTGTGGTTTTATGTGTGCAAAAGCAGCTATGGTGTTTCCTCAAAACCTGCACTGTAGTGTATAATATCATATGATGTATATGTATAAACTCATGATTGAATTTCAAGCTTATGGGCACATATATCCATGAATGATTAGGAAGATGACTTTCCATTGAGCTGTATAACTTTCATATATAGAAAATATACTAGGGCTGACTGTGGTGGCACCTGTCTTTAATCCCAGTACTTGGGAGGCAGAGTCAGGTTGATCTCTACATCTATTGTATCATGAAGATTGTAAGACACTTAAAAGCCCGCTTTGTTCCCTTTACTCAAACTATACACAATTAGCTCATTTTCACCACAGAGCAAGTTCAAACTAGACTGAATGTTTCTACAAATGGATTATAAGTTAAAAAACTATACAGATATGCACAAAGTCAGAGTTGCAGATATATAACCAAGGTTATTATCACAAAGCAACCTAAAAAATTATGTCAATTTTTTGCTTGGCAAGTTTTATGGATAAAATCCAATGTCTCTCAGCTTGTCTCACTCAGCACTTTGCACCTGGTCTCTAATCACAGTCTTATACTAGAAACCTGGAAACCTTTCATTGCCATGGTAAATATCTCTGTCCTTATGATTTACTCAAGGAATGTGATATGACCAATAAGATGAAATTCCTGCAAGTTTTTTTTTTTCTCTTATTGCACCAAGACTCCTGTTAAAAATGTACTTAAGCTAGATGAACAAAACAATAAAGAATTGGAACTAGAGGGAATTGGAACAAAGCATTGAAACAATGGAGAACTAGAAATAATTAGAAATTAGAAGAACTTTAGAGAACAGAAAATAGAAGAACAAAGAACATGACTCAAACAGCATATGCATGAATTTATTTTGTACTCTTCAGATTAAAAATCCCTAAGTCCAGCTTTTGCTATGATATGGAGTTTTTCTTCCAACCCTGGATGTAACCTTGAGCACTGTTCTCTGAGGCTACTAGTAGTATTTGTATCATTGCAGGTCAAGAAACAGGGAAAAGGAAATGATGAAGAGCAATCAAGGTGCTCCCTGTGCACAGACTCAGCACACAGAAGGATAAGGCAGAAACATCATGAGTTTATAGTTATTTGGATCTACATAGCTTAAGCCTAACCCAAACAAAAAAGCTTCTGGGGTCACAGTTGAAATCATTGTCAGGGCATTTCCCCAACTCTCTTACAGTCCGGAGTTAACACCCCAAACATTCTCTCAGACTTTCTAGGCTAAGGCGATGAAGCTGATCATATCTTAAAACTAATGCAGTTTTGACCAACAGAATTAAACTAACAGAGAAGGACCTCTATGTATTTGTAAAGGGTCCCTCAAATACTTAGCAGAGTAACGGTCACAAGGATCCCAGATAATATCTGTGTCTGAGGGGAAAGAACCTGGAAAGTATATATGAAACTACAGCAATGTTTACATACTGGCTAGAAGAACACCTATTGCCTAAGCTAGATGAATTCATTATTTGCAGGATGTTGAGCAGATCTTATAAAGTTAGGCAAGGAGAAGGGCAACAATGAAATATAAATTTGAATTGATAGTTATAGCCTGAACCAGGTACATGCCACATTATAAAACATTACTGTATTGCCATTACTGGAATCAGCTGTACTCTCTTAAAGAATTAGCTATTTGGGGGAGGAAAGTTATCTGTCTGTGGTCACCAGAATTAAAAAAAATACTTCCATTACATTCTCACTGTAAAAACATCGGTGGAACTTTATGGTGCAGCTTCTGACATAAATAGGAGAAACAACATCACAGCAAATGCCCTGGTCCTTTGGCTCTTACTCTATTTCTGCCCCATCTTTCTCAATTGTTCTTCAGGCATATCCTTTGGGATTGAGATCTGTACCTCTGCATTTTAATCGGATGTGATTTTTCTATGATTGTCTCTGTCTGTTGAAAACAGAAGTTGTTTTGTTGTGGGATAGAGACTATACACCTGTGTTTTGAAGTACAATTATTTAGAATGTGGCTAGGGATTGTGCTAGTATAGCAGAGTGATTGTTGTGGTGTCTCCTCCATGAGATGTTTGAAGCACACTTCTATCTCTTGGTAGTTGGTTTTGACAAAGGACTAGGAAATATGTAAGTAAACTTTTGCAAGTAATGTGTGTATCACTATGACAATGCAGAGGTCAAACATGAGACATATATGTCAAAACCAATAAAATTATACACTGAAATAATACCTCACCAAACTATGAAGACTGAAAGGCCCTATCAGAAAAAGAAACACATATGAAAGTACCTGGAATAAAGACAGAGGAGTGAAATATTTCACATTCTAGCAGTTAGAACTGACAGTTCATTTTTATATGAGAGGCAGACATGATCACATTTCATCTTTTTTAGAAATATGTAGAAATACTTAGACATATGATAGAGGTTTCAGAAGATTGGGTACCAAAGAAAATAGTGCTAGAGTCACTGCTGGTCTTTGTAGAGATGATGGGAAGAGGACCTCAAAAATGTGAAGGCTCAGGGAATGAGAAGAGTCAGCAAAGAAGGATGCAGTGGCTACAGCCATAGCATTTGGCCAAGATTTTATTTTATTTTAATTCAATTAACATTCTGATATGAAGAGCATGACAACTCAGGAGGGTTCCATGGACAGTTCCAAGCAGTGGTGCATAATTATTGTAATACATTAACAACTGTATATTCATGAAGTGCTATTCTACAGTGTCTAACTAAAACAACATGTTCTCATTTAGCAACTCACATTCTTTTGAGCACGATTCAGTTATTGGAGTCAAGGCATTAAGATCACATATGTCTTTTACTGGCTTTAGGACCTAAAAAATAAATGATGCTATGTACAAAGGAAGTAATTGGCCCTTTAATATAAAACAGAACAAAATACACCTCTACAAATGAACAGTTTGCAATATACTTTAACACTGGCTAATTTATTAAATATTGAAATAAACCATCTTTAAACTTATAAATACTCTGTAGGTTATTTTTCCTTTTAGACATGCTCTTTTTTTTGTGTCCTAGGTTTGACTAAAACTTACAAATTAGTTCAGGTTATTCTTACTCAGGTTCTCATGGCAGTCCTCTGGCTTCAGTGTCTTGAATGCTGAAATTTTGGGTAAGTGCCATTACACCCAGCATTATATAATTTTGCATTTAAAAATGTCATATATTTTGTAAAGTATTGTATTTCATAAAATACATTGAGTAAATTAATACTTTTTTTTATACAATACCTTAACTTTTTCCTTAGATATTTTCTTTTTGTCCCTACAAATAGAAAAACAAATTTTCAGATTACATTGAACATATACAAAAAAGCCTAATATCTAAAATGATTAGGTATCCATAGAAGGTATGGCAACCCCAGCCCCAATGGACACATTAGCATAACAGCTCCTGCCTCTATATTTTAGGGAGCATCTTGGAAGAAAGAGCAACAATTTTAAGAACCAGAATACCAGGGAATCTGCTGTCAACGTGTCTCTCCCAGGAATATCTTGCATAAACCACACTGGAATGGTAGTAATATCATTGCACATGCTACTGTAAATGGAAGAAAACTTCCCAGAGTCCCACCCCTGTCCAAAGAACGTCAGACAATTAATGACTTATGGGAAGAGGATAATTCGATTCTACCAAGGATGAACCTCCTTTTGGCTGTTTAATGCAGAGTAGTCAGACCTGAAACCATATATATATATATATATATATATATATATATATATATATATGCGCACACACACATACAAACACCAATAATAAGCAAAGAAAAGGAGGTTATCAATCTGAGAGTGCTGGAGGAATAGGTGGTGGTGGTTCCTAGATAAAGTAGGTGGATGGGGCCAGAGAAAGGAAAATGAGGGAGAATGATATAATTCTACTTCAATTAAAAACATTTTAAGGAAGATATCAGGAAAAATATTTTATGGAGACAAAATATTAAAACATCCAGTTTCTCATATACAAACTCAGAAAACAGGAAAAATTGAAAGAAACACTTTATGATTTGAAGATAATATCCAAATAAGATTGCTTATCAAAAATGGATTTTAAAAATTCACAGTTAATAGAATGCTTCAAAACAAATGCAGAGCATCAGTACATTATCACTAAGCCAAGGCATCAGAAGATACTTTAATAAAAACTGTACATAAAGAAAAGAGAAAAACATTACCAATTATGGGAGACAGAAAAGAATAAATACCTTGGGAACAATATTTGAACAAAGAGTAGGCAACAAATCCATCATGCCCCACAAAAGAAATCAGCACAGCACCTGATACTAACTGGGGAGAATGAAGGAAACCACTAATAACACACCAGAAAATCAGGCAACAAAATTGCAGTCATTAGTAAACATCTTCAATCTTCCATTTAAACAAGCCAAACACACCAATAAAGAATACTAGATTGGCTTAGTGCATTAACAAAAGTGCATCCAATTACCCCAGGTCTCCAAGGGTAAAGGAACTCATAGACTAAGAGTAAAAAACATGAAAATCACCCATCAAGTGGACAAAAACCAAAGAAAGAAGACATAACTACTCTGATATCTGATAGTAAACTTCAAACTAAAACTAGGCCACTGCATATCAACTGAGAATGTACAACACAAACATTTATTGACACTTTTCTTGGGTATAATCCTTACAGCAACATCAAAGGTATTTTAGGGTATCAGTTATCCACACAACAGCACTGGGAAGAAACAGACTGATCTAACAACTAATAGCTTTCTTAATCAGCAAGTAAAATTTCATTCTAATAAGCAACTTCCTTCGCAACTCTCCAGATGTAGTTTTAGAACAAAATTTGCTTGAGATATGCTGTCAAAATCTATGTCCCTAGCACATTTTACTGATGAAATAATGAGTACACTATAGGGCATTTAGATTGAAAGTAATTTTAAATGTTCACATACTCCATTTTATATGGATATCACAATCAAATTCATTACTGACGGCTACTTTAAGTGCAATGCCATCAGCTGTTGATGCTTAAATATATACCTTTGTTCCTTGTGCATGCATCTACATTCAAAGCCTGCAAATTAACTATTCTTCAACTATGTTCAATATGTATCACATATCTGTGCACCTTTTCTATTTTGCCTATGATATACAATATCGATTTTCAGAATGTGTGTGCTTGTGTTTAAGAACAATGTTTTCCCTATTCTCAAAGAACCCTTCCTAGGATTGAGATTGTTAGGTCAAAGTAGTGATAATTTTGAAATGTGTGAATTACTGCTATTCTAGTATGACTCAAAATTTCTATAATACTGGTTTACAAATTACTTTTACCTCATACCTGACAGCCCTGGTTTTTATCTTTTAAACAAAATTCATCAATGTTAATGGGAAAAAATGGTACCTAACTTTGTTTATTTATCTTTTAGCATTTTGGTTTGCTTCTTGGCTGTGCATTCAAGATTATCCCTTGTTACACCACATGTTAGGTACGGAAATTCATTTGCAGGGCAGGAACACCTAGTTTCCAATCTTCCTAGTCTTACCAGTCATGTTCCTCTCCCTCCCCTAGAGGAGGTTGAAGCTTTCTAGCTTCCACATACTTTCTTGGTAGAATAAATCTTCTTTTTGTAACAGCAACAGCAGCAGGTGCAGCAGCGGGTGCAGCAGGGGAAGCATCAGGAGGATCTGCTTCTGCAGCAACAACAGCAGCAGGAGCTACAGCAGGAGCACCCTGAGGGACAGCAGCAGAAATAGCAACGGCTGCTGCAGCAGCCGCAGCGACAGCAGGAGAAGCGGTGGCATGAGTGGCAACTGCAGCGGCGGCGGCAGTAGCAGCAGCAACAGTAGAAGGGGCTGCAGCTGACGTAGTAACAGGAGGAGGAGCGCCAGGAGCTACAGCAGCAGCAACGGAAGCCACGAGGGCAGCTGCTGCAGCAGGACTAGTGGCGGCAGCAACGGCAGCAACGGCAGCAGCAGCAGCAGGAGCAACAGTGGGGGCATCGGAACCAGCTGCTGCGGTGACAGTAGCAGCCACCACTGCAGCTACGGGAGCAGACGCAGCAGTGAGAGAAGGAGCAGCCACAGAAGCCACAGCAACCGTGGCAGCGGCGGCGGCGGCTGCAGCAGCAGCAACCATTGCAGGGGCAGTGTCTGGAGTAGTTGCTGCAGCAGCAGGAACAGCAGCGGCAGTAGCAGCAGTCGCAGCAGCCACAGGAACAGCGGAGCTGTCGGGTGCAGCACCAGGAGCAGCAGCAGCCAGAGCATTAATAGCTGCAGCAGCAGAAGCAGCAGCAGCAACAGCAGGAGCAGCCGCCGCCACAACTGCAGCTACAGCAGCAGAGGCAGCAGTGGCTGCAGCAGCAGGGGTAGCCGCAGCAACAACCGCCGCAGCAACAATAGCAGCCACAACAGAAGCCTCAGAAACATCAGGAACAGCAGCTGCTGCTGCACAGCCACGGGCGTGGGTTACATCTTCCTTTTCTTTGCTTGTATGGTTCTTGTTTGCTGACCCCTTTAATGAGAGTTGAACATTAAAGATAACTTATTTTTTAATAATAAACAGCTGTCCCCCCCCCATGATCTTTATGAGTTGACTGCTGTATATTACAAATTTACTTCATAAAATAATTTTAGGTGCTCAGTTTTTCAGAGGTTATGGAAAATCTGGCGAATTCCATTTCATTTATTGCTAAGTGAAAGTTATTTTTATTTTATTTTTCAAATTTTTGGAATGGGACACTCCTCATTTTGAGCTTCTTCTTCCGTGTATACTCTGCTAACTCATATTTCTAACTCCTGCATAACTGTAAAGAAACACTCTGCTAGCGACATGTAACATTAAAAGCCACCTTTAGAATTGTGATTTTTGGTTCTTCTATAACAAGTGGTGGGGGCGGTCTCCTCTATCTGCGCTAAGATATTTCCCGCATAGCCTTTTATGATCCTTCCTTTTTCATTTGGGTCTTTGGTCACCAAAATCTAAAGGTGCTCGCAAAAATGAAGCCTGGTTTGCCCAAAGTAAGGAACAGAGTGGAACGTCAGAGTTCTAAGTAAGATAGCCTGGGATAATTGGAAAATGTAAGACAATTTCCAAATTTCACATTCATCCTCCATAAATTTGACAACTGCAGGAAATGTCATCACATATGTTAGTTTCAGAATTCACTTATAAAATTCAGCAAAGTATCTACTTAATTTTAATTAAACAGTGTAGCTGACAAAGTGGTTTGTTGTCTTTGAGGAAGACAGGGAAACCAATACAGTTTTACTTAAAAGAATGCCTCTGGAAACCATAGTGGAACATTAGGTAGAGCACAGGGGAAGATGGGGAAAAAGGACTGTAGGAGACAGAGTGGTTAAAGCCATCATAAAAACACTCACAGAATCAATTAACCTGGACTCATAGAGGCTCACAGAGACTGAATGGACCACCAGGAAGCCTGCAGGGGACTGACCTAGGCCCGCTGCATATATTATGGTCATGTAGCTTATCATCTTTTGGAACACCTAATACTAGCATCAAGGGTTGCCTCTGACTTTTTTTCTGGCTTCTGGGAGTCTTTTCCTCACACCTTATTTTTGGCAAAGGTGCTAAATCTCTTCAATGGAAAAAAAGATAGCATTTTCACCAAATGGTGCTGGCACAACTGGATTTGGACATGCAGAAAATTGCAGATAGATCCATACCTGGGATCAAAGACCTCAGCATAAATCTAGCCACACTGAATCTTCTAGAAGAGAAAGTGGGAACTACCCTTGAACAAATTGGCACAGGAGACCACTTCCTGAACATTACACCAGTAGCACAGACACTGAGGTCTGCAATTAATAAATGGGACCTCCTGAAACTGAGAAGCTTCTGCAAGGCAAAGGAAACAGTCAGTAGGATAAAACGACCACCCACAGAATGGGAAAAGATCTTCACCAACCCCACATCTGACAGAGGACTGATTTCCAAAGTATATAAGGAGCTCAAGAAGCTAGCAACCAAAACACCAAACAATGAAATTAAAAAGTGGGGTGCAGAACTAAATAGGGAATTCTCAACAGAGGAATCTGAAATGGCTGAAAGACACTTAAGAAAGTGCTCAAAATCCTTGGCCATCAGAGAAATGCAACTCAAAACAACTCTGAGATACCATCTCATGCCTGTCAGAATGGCTAAAATAAAAAATACCAGTGACAATCTATGCTGGAGAGGATGTGGAGAAAAAGGAACACTCCTCCATTGCTGGTGGGAGTGCGAACTTGTAAGACCACTCTGGAAATCAGTATGGCAGTTGCTCAGAAAAATGGGAATCAGTCTACCTCAAGATCCAGCCATTCCTCTCTTGGGTATATACCCAAATAGGGCATGTACTTACAACAAGGACATATGTTCAACCATGTTCATAGCAGCATTGTTTGTAATAGCCAGAACCTGGAAGCAACCTAGATGCCCCTCTACTGAAGAATGGATTGAGAAAATGTGGCACATCTATACAATGGAGTACTACTCAGCAGAAAAAAGCAATGGAATCTTGAAATTCGCAGGCAAATGGATGGAACTAGAGGAAACCATCCTGAGTGAGGTAACCCAGTCACAAAAAGACAAACATGGTATGTACTCACTGATATATGAATTTTAGACATAGAGCAAAAGATTACCAGTATATAATGCTCTTCACCAAAGAAACTAGGAAACATGAAGGACTCTAAGGGATAAATTGTCCCCAGGAATGGAAGTGGCATGAACTCCCGAACAAATTGGGGGCATGAGGGTGGGGGGGAAAGAAGCTGCTACAATAAGAGCAAGAGAAGAGGAGTAGAGGAGAGGAAATGGAGGGGCAGAAACATTGAGTTGGGGGAAGAATAGAGGAAAGAGAGCAGGATGAGAGATACCATATCAGAGGGAGCCACTATAGGCCCGAGAAGGGATCTGGAACCAGGGAGATCTCCAGAGACCTACAAGGATGACACGATCTGACAATCCAGGCAACGGTGGAGAGGATAACCTAAAAGCCCTCCCCCTAAAATGAGATTGATGACTTCTCTTTATGCCATCCTAGAGCCCTCATCCAGTGGCTGATGGAAACAGAGACAGACATCCACAGATATACAATGAGCCGCAATCGGGAATTTAGTTGAAGAGAGGGAGGAATGAAGAACTAAGGGGTCTGTACCAGGTTGGAGAAACCCACAGGAACAGGTGACCTGAACAAGGGAGAGCACATCGACCCCAGATGCTGTCCGGGAGGCCCGTACAAGACTGATCCAGACCCCTGAACATGGATGTCAATAAGGAGGCCTCTGCACTACAGGGAGCCTCTGGTGGTGAATTAGTATTTTTCCCTGGTGCAAGAAGAGACTTTGAGAGCCCATCCCATATGAAGGGTTACACTCTGGCCCTGGACACATGGGGAAGGGCCCAGGACCAGCATAGGAAGACTTGGTGGACTTTGCAGAGCCCAGTTGAGGGCCCTACCCTGCCTGGGGAGTGATGGTTGGATGGGGTGGGGGGTAGACTGGGGGTGGGAGAGGAGGGTTGGGAGTGAGGGGAGGGAGAAGGAGAAGGGACTTGAAATAAGCTTGTTCCCTAACTAGAACTAATAAAATAATAAAAAAATTTAAGAATTTACATACCAGTGGCTGGTCATTTTTGCTGTCATCACACTTATCTTGATCATCTTCTAATACCACTGTTCATAATAAATAAATGTACTTAGTTATACAACAAACTTTAAAGAAAACAATAATGATTGTACAACAGCCAAAATTTTAAAATCTGGAATAATGAATACTGTTTTTTCTATTTTATCATTTGAGAATTTCAATTCAGCTTATTTAGCTTTACCTGAAAACTTTATTTTAGGAGATAATTCCCATTATATCACCTTCAATATTTCTTAGTTAAAAATTTAAAACTAAAATCAAAACACACATATACATATGAATTCACAGTGCATACCATTCAATACTTCAAAATAGAAAATGTAAATAAGCCACTAGGCATTCCAGTTATTTTCCTGGCTTTCTGTGTGTGTATATACAGCTTTCATTAATTCTTTCACTGTGGTGGTAAATTTCCTTGCTTCTTTTAACATTCAGTTGACTCTGAAAAGTTTTGCTTCATTTTTTCTTTAATGCTAGGCATCTACTTTGAATTAAATGAATAATTTATATCATTTTACTACTTTGTCTTTAACATCCTAACTTTATTTGCTTTTCCAACTTATTCCTTTTACTCCTGGATAGGTAGGTTAAACTATTGCAACCATCTTTGTATAAACGGTCACTGTTAATCTCAGTAAATATCGAAGTCCTACTAAATGTGAGGTGCTTAAGCTATTAGTGAAAGTTTTCAGGCATTACATTACAAGAGGGAGAGGGAGAGCTGAGACTTGTAGCGTGACCTAGGCAGACAAAGTATTGTGAAAAACGAGCACCAACACAAAAAGAAGTATTAAGTTAAATATAATTTGAAAGCCCCAAGAAAGGATTATTAATCCATGCAAATAGTCAGAAAAAAGTTGTAAATAGGTACACTTTGATGAATGAATAATTTATTACATATGACTTTGAGGTTCTAATTCAGGATACAGTTTATAAAGATGAGTTACATATACTATCAGTATGAAAACTGATAAACATATTTTATATAATATGCATATTATGTAATGTGTTTGTTGTCATATACTTCATTTCACTACCTATTAAAAACACTGAATAAATTGGCTCAAAAATGAAAGCAAATGCAGGATGTAGGGCAATGACTAGACTAGTATTCAAGGTGCTAGAAGATACTCTGCAATAATACCAAATACCAGCTACAAAACCATTGGTCTAAAATGGTAACATGAATGGAATATGTGGTAGTGCAATAATGACAACAAGCTTTTGGGAGTAACAAACTAATATCTGATTGTATTTAAGAACCATTACACAGTATGAAACTTATCCCTGATGCGTCTTTGTTAGATAGGTCAGAGACAGGACATAAGGGAAAATCTAATATAAAATCATAGAGACAAAATGACTCTTGTTTGGGAAACTAGGCTCTTGAGTTCTTTGTAAATTTTGGAGATCAGCTCTCTGTTGGATGTGCGGTTGGTGAATATCTTTTCCCATTCTGTGGGCTGCTGTTTTGTCCTCTTGACTGTATCCTTTGACTTACAGAAGCTTCTCAGTTTCAGGAGGTCCTATTTATTAATTGTCAATCTCAGTGCTACTGGTGTTATGTTCAGGAAGCAGTTTATTTTACCAATTCATTCAAGGGCACTTGCCACTTTCTTTTCTAATAGGTTCAGTGTGGCTGGATTTATGTTTCCATAGTATAATTTAGCTTCTTTATCAAAAATCAGGTTAATATCAGCATTTTCAATTTTATTGCATTGGTCTACCTGTCTATTTTTGTGCCAATACCAAGCTGTTTTGAGGACTAAAGCTCTGTAATAGAGCTTGAAATCAGGGATAGTGATGTCTCCGGAAGGTGCTTTATTGTACAGGTTGTTTTGGCTATCCTGTTTTTGTTTGTTTGTTTGTTTGTATGTTTGTTCATATAAAGTTGAGGGTTGTTCTTTCAGGGTCTGTGAAGAATTGTTCTGTGATTTTGATGGGATTGTACTGAATCTTTAGATTGCTTTTGGCAAGATTGCCATATTTACTATGTTGATCCTACCTATCCAACAAGAGCATAGGAGATCTTTCCCAATTTTTGGTATCTTCTTCAATTTATTTCTTTAAAGACTCAAAGTTCTTGCTATACAGCCCCTTCACTTGTTTGGTTAGTGTTGCCCCAAGACATTTTATGTTGTTTATGTCTATTGTAAATGGTGATGTTCCTCTGATTTCTTTCTCAGCCCATTTATTGTCTGTATAGAGTAGGACTAGTGATTTTTTTGAGTTAATCTTGTATCCTTCCACTTTGCTGAAGATGTTTTCAGCTGTAGGAGTTCCCTGGTAGAGTTTTTCAGGTCACTTATGTAAACTGTCATATCATCTGCAAACAGTGAAAGTTTGACTTCTTCCTTTTCTATTTATATCCCCTTAATCTCCTTTTGTTGTCTTATTGCTCTAGCTAGAACTTCAAGTACAATATTGAAGAGATATGGAATGGGCAGCCTTGTCCTGTTCCTGATTTTAGAGGAATCGTGTTGAGTTTCTCTCCATTCAGTTTTTTGTTGACTGTTGGTTTACTATATATTTTTATTATGTTCAGGTATGTTCCTGTTATCCCCATTATCATGAAGGGGTGTTGGATTTTATCAAATGCTTTTTCAGCATTTAGTGAGACAATCATGAGGTTTTTCTTTTGCAGTTTGTTTTTATGGTGGATTACGTTGATAGGTTTTCAGGGAGGAAGCCTACTTGATCACAGTGGATGATTGTTCTGATATGTTCTTGGATTTGGTTTGCCAGTGTTTTATTGAGTATTTCTGCATCAATAAATGTTATGGATATTGTTTGGAGTTCACTTTCTTAGTTGTGTCTTTATGTGTTTATTATGCTTTCATTTCAGCTATCTATTTTGTCCTTTCCAGGTTTGTTTGTATTTATATTATTTTAAATTTTAGTTTTCCACATTTTATAGATGCCTCTTCATTTTCTAAATATAGAGAACAAGAAAGGATGTGTATTTAGGTATGTGGAGGCCATCTGG